>NC_083353.1:19920000-20220000 GCF_030254825.1 Meriones unguiculatus | reverse complement strand
TTGTAAACAATGTGAAATGACAGAATCTAGTTTCTGTACTGTTGATTTACAGGTTTCTCTTATAAAAAATCTCACTGAATATTTTCCAAAGATCTTTGAAGAGGATACTACTACATTGTATAAAGACATGCAAAGGAGTGTGGAGGACATCAAGAACTCCTCTGGTTTATAAACTGCTGTTGAGAAGTCTTGTGATAAGGCTGATGCCCATAACCAAAGTGACAATAACTTTCCAAATGATAATACTGAAGAATTAAATCTTACATCTGTTCCTTCTCAGGAGGACTTTCTGACAGGTAACAGGAAGATTTAAAGTAGTAATCAGATGAATGGAAGGATGACATCCTCTCCTGATTTCACAAAACTGTAATTAACATCACAGCAGTATTGGCACACATCTTGATATTTTAGCATGGAAAAAGTCTTTTTTAATTAAATATAATTAAACAGCATAATTAAAAAATATAAATATAATCATACATACATATTGACCTTGAACACATATACACATGCATGTTTATACTCACATATATGCATGCATGTATGTATGACAGATGTCCTCCTAATTCAGCCCCTGAAAGGATTCTAGAATATTACCTGCTGTGTTTCTCACCTTTCCTTCTCCTGGTCCCTGAGTCAATGTAGGATATCTTGGTTACCAAAGTATTACTTTTGAAAAGATCACTTAGAGACAACGTTTGGATTCAAAAACCCCTCAAATATTCTGGAAGATTAAGCCCTGTGCCACTGTCAACAAACTGTGCAATCCTCCTGCAAAAACAGTAATGTTGGTTGGATTTCTTATGAGAGATAAATCTTATCAAATGCTTAGCATTATGTAACTACTGGATTCACAGGATCAACTACAACAAATACATGAAGAATGATAAATAGGAAAAACATATCTGAATCAATAATAGGACCTCTCAAAATCAGATATGTTGTAAACACATGAAATTTTCTGTGTAGAGTTATAAAAATAGACTGAAAGACTCATTTTGTCTGAGTTGAGTGGAATCTGTCTTCTGAGAATGTTTTTTATCATGATTTTTTTTGTTTTATTTGACAGTGAATATTGGAACAATTTTCTTCTCCAGTACAATTGATCATCCTGTGGAGGATGATAACTGAAGAAGCTTTTGGATTGTCCAAGCAACCTTACTTCCCTTCAGTTTCTTATTAAACTGAATCATGGAATCCCACAATTCCATTTGCCTACATCCTTCCTTCCTTTTATAGCTCATTATAATACATCCCTAATGTTCTCTATTTTACTTTATTATTATTTACAATGTTTCACTTCTATTACATTTATGTTGTATATTAAATACTTTTATTGTTGTAATCAATGTCATCTTTGGAAAATGCCATTTGGCAGTCTTCTCCTCCCTCTCAGTTACTTAGGAAGCTGCTTTCATGTGATAGAGCCACAAGAATCAATTTATTAAATATTACAAACTCCCATCAGAAAGACATGTTAAGTTCTGCTTAAAAAATGAAAACGGGACATTTCTCTGACCAAATTCTTTCAGACTCTAGCTGCCAAAAAGTCCCAAAGGCAAAGAATCAACTAAGGGGGTATACCACAAAACCTGACTCAACCTGGGCATTATAAGAACATTTTTATTTGTAAGTTATTTCCCTCTTGGTGTGAAAAAGAGCTTTAGGATATTATTTACATTAGAAATACATTTGGCTCAGTGTTTGTAGGCTTATGGTAGCGCTATAGGGCAGGACTGATGTCAGGAGGTCACAGCAAGTGAAGTGGCTGACTTAGTTAAGAAACAGAGGACGCAGAAGATGACAATGCAGCCACTCCTGATGAGATCTGATAGACTAATTTCAGAAGGAAGGAGAGGGAGACCTCCCCTATCAGTGGACTTGTGGATGGGCATACATGAAGAAGGGGGAGAGAAGGTGGGATTAGAAGGGAAGGAGGGAAGTGTTTATGGGAGGATACAAAGTGAATAAAGTGAAATAAAGAAAAAATAAATAATAACAAAGAAGCAGAGGACAATGACGGCTCATACTCACTGAGCTTTCTCCTGTTTATGCATTCTGGAAATCATGTTTGTAATTTCACAGCCCAATAATAGTTGATATAGTTTTCTCACCGTGATTACCTAATCCAATTAATTGCTCAGAAGCATGGACAGAAGGTAACATAATTGAAATAATCCTGCAGAGTTGTGCTTAGGGAACTGTATCATAGATGGTTCGAGATAAAATACCATTAACAATCAAAATTAAGCATCACACATGACGAAGTTGGAAGTAGATTCCAATTGTAAGAATGTGCACAATGGCCTGAAAAGGTGGCTCAATATCTAAAGCAACTAAGATACAAACTTTGTAGCTGACGTGAGTACTGATCTTCAAAACTATAATTAATATAAAAACTAAAAATTGGTGGCTACACCTGGGATACAATTGAATAAACTGTAATCAATTTAATAAAAAAATTATTAAAAATTTGTTTTAGAAATAAAGCTTCAGAGAAAGGAGTGTCTATGACATAGTGTATCTTAGTTATTATATTATATATTATATTATATTATTATATATATATTATATAAAAATATTATTATATAATATATAATATATTATATATTATATTATTCCTTGTGAATACCAGGAACAAAAATTGGAAATAGGGGTGTCCTACACATATCTATAAGATTTTTTTTATTCTCTGTGCTCTCACAGAACTGGAGATCATGACTCCAATCACAAACCACTCAGATAGAATTTGAAATAAGAGGTATCCTACACATACTATAGAAGATTTTTCATTCTCTGTGTTCTCAGGCGTGCTTCTTGAAGTACTGGAGATCATGAACCCAATCACTAAGGATAGACATTTACAAGAGGTTATTCCAAGGGGACACTGTGTCCATGTACACCAGTTAGAAATAGAAGGCATGATCATGGGTATAGTGATTCAGTGAAAAGAGAACAGAAATTAGAATTCTGAGTGATTCATTTACGTAATTTCTTCCTTCAGTTGGTTCATTGCAAATGTCAATGAGAAAAGATAACACACATGGTTTGAGATTAATCTACTTTACATAAACCAAAGTGAATGTTTGGTTTATAGCATGAGAGAAGTCAATAATGTCTACCAAGGTCACAAATGAGGACGGAATACTTTTAGAACAGAGTCAAGAAGTAAGAAGTTAATTACAGTTTTACTCAGAAATCATAAAATGGCAATCAGTTTCCCTTCAGGAAAACAAGACAAAGGGCATGAGCACCATGGTTATGTTATACCATAATCATGAAGGAGACCCTGCGTAGCACAGTCATGTAGTGTTTAGCCCACGAAGAGATACCAGTAGTTGCTAGTTAGGAGTTAAAATCACATTCTCTCCAAGGACATACTTCTGCGAGCCTTTATTCAGCAAGAGGCTGTCTGGATGTGACAGTGGTTTCATAGAACCCTTCCTTCAAAAAACCTGGAGCTTCTTCCAGTGGATAACTTTGATTGTGTATTCCTCAGTATTTTGGTAAAAACAAACAAAAGAAAAGGAGCATATTGCAAAGTACATAAGAATCAATTTGGGAGTAAAAAATATTTTCCAAAACAAAACAGCCTGAAAATTATAATATAAAAATAACACAAATATAATTAAATTACCTGAAATATTTGACATATCTAAAAGTAATTCAGAATGATAAAGTTATAAATTACTAAATAAGCATAAATAATTTACAACAATTTAAAATTCAATGGAATTTCATACAGGAATTTAATATGTTCATTCATTAGAAACAAACTAAATTTTAAGTAGATCCTTTATTACTTAATTAGTTAAAACAAAAAGACAATAAAATTTTTAATTAAGTTTTTGTTTTTTATATTAATTACAGTTTATTTACATTGTATCCCAGCTGTAGCCCCCTCCCACATTCCCTCCCAATCCTACTGTTCCTTCCTCATTTCCTCCCTGCCCTTCTCTAAGTCCACTGATAGAGAGTTCCTCCTCCCCTTCCTCTGACCCTAGCTTATCAGGTCTCCTCAGGACTAGCTGCAATGGCCTCCTCTGTGGCCTATCAAGGCTGCTCCTCCCTTGGGGTTGGGGGGAGGTTAAAGGTCCAGCCACTGAGTTCATATCAGTTTCAATCCCTGTTTAACTTACTGGGGTATCCAACTTGGATACTGAGCTGCCTTGGGCTATGTCTGAGCAGGGGTTTTAGGTTACATCCATGCATGATCCCTTGTTAGAGAATCATTTTTAGAAAAGACTCCTGTGCCCAGATATGTTTGATCCTTGTGGAGCTCCTTTCCTCTCCAGGTCTTACTAACTCACCCTTCTTTCATATGATTTCCTGTACTCTGCCCAAGGTTTGGTTATGAATGTCAGCATCTGCTTTGTACTTGTAATAGCTGGAACCTGGAAACAACCTCGTATGGCCCTCTATGGAGGAATGGTTACAGAAATTGTGGTACATTTACACAATGGAATACTACTCAGCAATTAAAAACAAGGAAATCATGAAATTTGCAGGCAAATGGTGTGGTTTAGAAAAGATCATCATAAATAGGGTATCCCAGAAGCAGAAAGAAACACATGGTATATATTCACATATAAGTGGATACTAGACCTAAAAGATAGGATCTACATACTAAAACCTATATACTTAAAGAAGCTAAGCAAGAAGCAGGACCCAGGGTAAGATAATCAGTCCTCATCTAGAAAGACAAATGGGATAGACATTGGAAGTAGGAGAAAAAAAGAAACACGACAGGAGCCTACCATAAAGGGTCTCTGAAAGACTCTATTTTTTCTAGCAGAGAAAATAAATTTCTGATAGGAGGATTGTTATATAAATATTTCTAATTTATGTAAAACACATTTGCACATTTAAAATTATATTAAATAAAAATATTTTCAGGAAAAAGGTTAAATCTAGTGAGAGAGAATACAAATTAGACTACACATATAATTGTCATTGTATAAAAAGAAATATAATAAATACAAATGAATAAGTACCATCAAATACCATTGATGAAAATCAATACATGTTATTCTAAAGGTGAAGAAAAATCTAGTCTAAGAATAAAAAGAAAACAGAGAAATCAATTTGTCACTTGGATTGTTTATGAACATTATTTTGAAATTACATAAAGACAATGATATTTAGAGAAGGTTCTGATAAGAGAATTTAAACAGATATAAATTACACTGGTAGATTATGTTTTGTCCTCTTCTAACTCGCTTTGAAGAGTGAAAACATGGTAACATGTAAGAAAAGCTTAAACAGGTATTTTAGGATGAACTCTTAGGAGAAACTTAAGAGTTCTTAGGAGAAACTCATTATCTCTTGAGAATGAGCTACTGCTTTCATGAGATTGCACTGCTTACCCTGTGAATTGGTTTAAATTGTCTGCCCACTTGATATGATCTAGAATCTCCAAAAGATAAACCTCACCAGATGCCTATGGGATGAGCCTCAATTAGATCAACTGAGATGGAAAAACTTCTGAAATAGTCTAAGTGTAGCACTTTAGCAATGGTTGGCTTCATTACATGGGTTGAGGTTCTAGATATACTAAAGCTCGAAAACAGGCTGAGCATGCTTTTCCCCCAACCTCCTCTTGGCCATGATGCATTAGCTCCCTTCAAACTGTGAACCAGAATTTACTGTCCTCACATTAAGTTGCTCTTATTAGTTATTTTGTCACATCAGTGAAACAAGGAACTAATAGAATATCCAAGGGCTTTGTAATAAAGCAAGTCATGTAAACAAATTTTCAGTTTCTATTTGTCCATTTTTCCTTCTCCTCCTCAGCCATCTTGTTCCTCTTGGCAAGCTCTATGATAAGCTCCAAGATAGGGAGGGACTCTATTCCTGTACCAACAGTAGATTTCCATCAGTGAATATGTATAAGAATATAAAAGCATGAAGACAGAAACTATGTAATATTAATCATACTAAAATGTATTTTGTTGAGGTTTAGTACGTAACTCAGTTCAGAAAGTTAGACAATGATTCTAATCCATAACACTGGATAAATGAATCTTGTGCTTTAAAAGCTTAACTATTTATTAAATGGTTTGGTAACCATGACAAAGAACCTCACATACACAGATTTCCTATCTATGCATTCATTCTTAGGACTTATTAGCCCATTATCATAAAAGTATCTTCATTAATTAGTTACAAGAGTAGGAGGAAAACATGTGCAGAGCAGTAGAAAATTAGCTTAAATGTTTTAATAAACAAAGTAAAATTAATATTGACAAAGATTTTAATGAGAATTATTAAAATAGTCATAATGAGCATCCAAGATAACAGCACCAGGAGGACACTGTTTCTGACCAGCAGCACAGCAGGGACAGAGAGTGACCAACACACAGAACTCTTGGCCTTAACACACCAAAATTGTGCTTGCCAGCTGAGAGGAAAGCCCATGTTGTGGGAATCAATTTGGTTCAGTTCACCCAGCTAAACTCCTGGAAGAGTACCCAGTCCCAGCTGGCACTTGGTCACCAGCCCAGAGGCGCATGCCTGCATGCCTGAACTGTGGGCCCCACAACACCTGAGACTGGGATTTCCAGTCTGGAGAAAACCCCACGGTGAAGGAAGCGATCAGGAACCAACCCCAGGACACTCAGACAACCCTTGCAAAAGGTACTGGGGTCCAGCTGATAATCAGCTGCCAGCCTAGAGAACTGCTGTGCACCTGACGCATTGTCCCAGACAGAATTCTGTCCCAGACAGAAATGTGGGCCCCAGGGCAACAGAGACTGTCATTTTCTGTCAGAAGGAAAACCAACAGTGTGGGAAAGAGCAGGCCCAAACTCAGGGCACCACAACTCCCATCCACCCACCCCCAACCCAGCCAGGTTCCTCTGGGAGCCCAGTCCATAACAAGGCAGAGTCACTCTGCCTGCACTCTACTTGCCATCCCAGATGAAACTGTGGATGCCAAAACACTGCAAACTAGGTCTTTTTGTTGGGAGGAACACACAGTGGTAGATACATCAGGACCAACCTCAGGAAACGCACTTCCAGAAGAGTTTCTGGGGTTCCCGCTGGGTTCCCCCTGGGTTCTTTCTGGGTTCTTGCTGAGGTCCTGCTGGGTTCTTGCTGGGTTCCCACAGGCTCCAAGCTCTGGCCTCTGGCTGCCCACATGAGCACTGTACTCAACTGCCATGTTTTACCACTAAGGTACTGGGGCACACAGCTCCAACCTCAGACCTACAGAAGCCTGAGACCATTGGATCAGCCCCCAGATACTGCTCCAAAGTGCAACCAGTTATCTCTAGCTAAACTGAAGAAACCACTGCACTTCCTGGTTCTTCAAGTGGACTATGCTCAGAAAACAAAATAAAGGAGCAAAGGTAGCAGCTCAATATGTTCTAAGCAAGAAACACAGAGAGGCAGCTGTCTCCAGGACTTCTCTTGGAAAGAGGAGAGCCTTCCTGACTACCAAGAACCATAGTTACCACACAGGTCCTTCAACTGGGTTGAATTGTGCCAATTTTGGAAAAGCACCACCAATCCATTGATCACACTCAAAGAGCTGAGGATGCTCCCTTCAGAACCCTACCAAGGGGATTCCCTCCACCCCAGGATTCCAGCAGGTTCCAGAAATTAACAGCCCATACCTGAGACACCAAGATGGGTAGAGGCTACTGTTAAAGCACAACCAACAAAAGGCAAAGCAATATGCTATTCCCAGAACCCAATTATCCAGGGACAACCAGCCCTGGACATCCTAACATAAGTAGAATTTAAGAAGATGACTTTACATCAATGCTTAAGAAGAAAATAATGGAGGAAACAAATAAAATGTTTGAAGATTTAGAGGGAGATAAAGTCAAACAGATTACGACCATCAGTAAAGAAATGCAGGAAACTGTAGTAAAACAGCTTGTTGCTTTCAGAAAGAAAATGATTAAATCACTGAAAGAAATAAAAGAAACAGAGGAATGTTCAAACAAACAGGTGAAGGAATTGAAGGAAGATACAGTCAGACAGGTAAAGGAAATAAAAAAAAATGGTTCAGGATCTGAAAATAGAATTGGAAAAATTAAAGAAAACACAAACAGAGGAAACCATGGTGAGAAAGAACAAAGAAAAGAACACAGGAACTACAGAGGTAACCATAACCAACAGACTACAATAGATGGAAGAAAGAATCTCAGATATGGAAGATACAATGAAATAAATGCATGTAGCCGTTAAAGAAAATACTAAATCCCAAAAATTCCTGACACAAACCATCCATGAAATCCAAGAAAACATGAAAAGACAAAACCTAAGAGTAGACTTAAGGGTGGAGGGGCCAAGATGGCAGCACTGGGAGAATACTGTGTCTGAGAAGTGGGAAAACACTCTCCGTGCAGCGACCAGGAGACTGAACTCTGGGCCCTAAAACTAAAGCGTGTTTTCCAGGTGAGGGGAGGTTCCCACAGCATGGGAATCAGTCAGGTCCACTCTGAGGCGGCCAGCCAGAACCCGGAAGAGATCCCTGGTAACATGGGCTTTGGGTCTCTGTGCTGGAGCTGCACACCTGCACGTACCGATCACTTTCCCAGGCTGATTGGTGGGCACAAAGGGAGTCCCATTCGCAAGAAAACCCCACGGGGAAGCAAAGTTGCGAGGCTGATTATGGGTCACCCAGTCTTTCCCTGGAAGTTCTCGCTGACTGCGGGTACCCGCCTCCATCACAACTGAGCTCCAGCCATGCTCAGAGAGCAGCTGCGAGCCCAGCTCAAAATCCCTACTCCCTCTTCAGAGGAGGCAGGTGGTGTCTAGCAGAATCTGCCACAGACCACATTGTCTGTACCCCAACCTGAGATCGGAGCTGAGAAAACCCAATCCTTTCGGGCACTCCCCCAAACGCTGCCATAACCCTGCAGCAGTGGAGCAGAAGGACAAAGAGGCGCACAGGGGCTTCACCGTGCTGGCCGCTGCTCCTAGCAAATAAACTTCAGCTCAGGATCTGGGACTGTGATCATTCAACACGTCCTGAGACGCTCCCAGTTCCAGCACAATAAGGTCTAGCACCAAGTCCTATCACTGGCGACCCCCCCGACTCCTGGCAGAGAAAACCCGGCTCAGAATCTGGACTGAGAAGTCCCAACCCCTTCTGGCACTCCCCTGAGAACACCGCCATAAGCTTGCCCTAGCGGAGGGGAAGATCAGAGGGGAAGGACAGAGAGGCAGCCTGCCACAGGACACAGTACCTCCTCTTCAGCTCACCCAGTGGCCCCTGGCAGAGAAACCCAAGCTCTGGATCTGAGGACACTCAACCCTACCTGGTACTCTCTCAGGATCAGCAAACATAGGTTCTACCACCAGGCTGCTTCTGGCAGAGAGTTCTGGGCCCAGGATATTGAGAACACTCAACCTAACTCTTTCCCGAGTTACCCCAGGACAAATCAACATAACCCCTCCTGGCAGAGGGAAAGGACAGAGAGGCAGCACACAGGAGAGGTGGAAATCGTGTCCTGCGGCCACAGTGTCACAGAGTTGACTGTTAGCCTACTCGCACATTTCCCGCAGCAGGACCAAATCAGAGAGTAGAGAGCAAGGGAAACCCCAGTGCATTCCAAGTGGTCCTGCAAGAGAGTGAGTGAGCCTTCTAGGGAGAGTTTGCCCCAGACCCAGGGCCTCTCCAAAGAAGCAACCAGATGAGATCCCTGCCACCCAGACCCCTAATGTGGGCATCATAGGGATTCTTGGGATAGCGACCCCAACGTTGAAGCCTCTGCCTTGTGGGTCCACCAGTTTAATCCAGGCAAACAGTCCCTGGATCTCAGACAGAACTTCATAATAGTGGCCTGCAGGCCACTGCAATAGTCACAGAATCCCCACATGTACACTATGCCTGCAAAAAGTGCATGCAAATAGTGCCAGCGTCACATTCCTTACTTAGGCAAAACTGAAACCACAAGGCACACTCCCAAACCAGTGAACCTCTCTCATCTTCCTGAAAAAAACGTCCAGAAAACAGGAAGAGATGATCATTGTCTGAACTACAAACTCAAGGAACAAACAGTGAGGGTTATAAATAACCAGATGGCTAGAGGCAGACTTAAGAACACACCCAACACAAATCAGGACATAATGACCTCACCAGCAACCCCACAAAAAAATGGACACTTCAATTCACTAGATATACAAGAAAACAACCTCAAAACTATGTTTCTCCAGCTATTAGAGCCCATAAAGGTGAAATGAACAAAGCCATCAGAGAAATAGCCAAAGAAATCGAGATGAATCAAGAGGAAACAATTGAGCTCTCAGAGAAATGACCATGAATATTGAGGCAAACAAAGAAGAAATGAACAAAGCTTTCAAAGAAACGTCCACACAAATGAAGGCAAATGAAGAAGAAATAAACAAACTCTCATAGAAATACAGGCAATTATACCCAAAGAAATAGAGGCACATTTAGTGATGCATAGAGAAGAAACGGAAAAAAAAAATAGAAGCTGTCATTGAAAAGCAGGACTCCACATTCAAACAGATGAAGGAAATGGTGCAAGTCATGAAAACAGAATTAAAATAAAAAAAAAAAGAAAATACAAATAGAGAAAAACCAGGAGCTGTAGAACATAGAGAAAAGATCGGGAACTCCAAAGGTAAGCATCACCAACAGAATACAAGAGATGGAAGAAAGAATCTCAGGCGCCGAAGATACACTTCCAGGAATTGACACGTCTCTCAAAGAAAAAATAAAATCAGAAAAGTTCCAAACACAAAACATCCAAGAACTCAAGGACACCATGAAAAGACAAAACCTAAGAATAATAAGAGTAGAAGGAAAAGAAGACATCAGGCTCAAAGGTCCGGAAAATATTTTCAAGAAAATTATAGAAGAAAACTTTCCCAACTTAAAGAAGGAGATGGCCATAAACATACAAGATGCCTACAGAACACCAAGTAGACTAGACCAGAAAAGAAATTCTTCACGTCACATCATAGTCAAAACACTGAACCTACAGAACAAAGAAAAAATTCTAAAAGCAGCATGGAAAAAAGGCCAAGTAACATATGAAGGTAGACCTATCAGAATCACACAAGATTTCTCAACAGAAACTATGAAACTATGAAGGCCAGAAGGGCCTGGACAGAAATCATACTGTCCTTAAGGGACCACAGATTCCAACCCAGACTACTATACCCAGCAAAACTTTCAATCAACATAGACAGAAATTCAGAATATTCCATGACAAAACCAAATTTAAACAATATCTACATAGTAACCCAGCTCTACAGAAGGTACAAGAAGGTTAAACTCCAAACCAAAGAAAACAACTACATTTAAGGAAACACAGGAAATAGATAACTACACACACACAATATACACACACAAAAAAAAAAAAGAATACAAGCAATGAAACTCAGTGACACCACCAACCCCATATCAAAAGTAAGCAACAATTGTTGGTCAATAGTATCTATCAACATCAACTGACTCAACTCCCCAATAAAAAGACACAGACTAACAGAATAGTTGTGGAAACAGGATCCAACCTTCTGTTGCATCCAAGAAACACACTAACCAAGCAAGTGAAAGACCTGTTTGAGAAAAACTTCAAGTCTCTGAAGAAAGAAATTGAATAAGACATCAGAAGATGGAAAGATCACCCGTGATCATGGATTGGTAGGATTAACATTGTGAAAATGGCCATCCTGTCAAAAGTAATCAACAGATTCAATGCAATTCCCATCAAAATACCAACTCAATACTTTACAGACCTTGAAAAGAAGATTCTCAGCTTCATACAAAGAAACAAAAAAACAGGAATCTCCAGAACAATCCTGTGCAACAATAGATCATGTGGAGGTATCTCCATCCCTGATCTCAATTTGTACTACAGAGCAATAGTAATAAAAACTGCATGGTATTGGCATAAAAACAGAAAGGAGGATCAAAGGAACTGCACAGAAGACCCAGAAATAAACGCATACACCTATGAATACTTGATTTTTTACAAAGAAGCCAAAACCATTCAATGGAAAAAAGAAAGCATCTTCAACAAATGGTGCTGAACCAAATGGATGTCTACATGCAGAAAAATGACAATAGAACCATATTTATCACCCTGCACAAAACTAAAGCCCAAGTGGATCAAAGACCTCAACATAAAACCAGATACTCTAAATCTCTTAGAAGAAAAAGTGGGGAACAGCCTAGAACTCATTGGCACAGGAGACAACTTCATAAACACCAAAAGCACAGGCTCTAAGAGCAACAATCAGTAAATGGGACCTCATGAAACAAAAAAGCTTCTGTAAAGCAAAGGACACAGTCATCAAAACAAAATGACTGCCTACAGATTGGGAAGGAATATTCACTATCCCTTTATCTGACAGAGGACTAATATCCAGTATATACAAAGAACTAAAGAAGCTGAAAAGCAGCAAACCAATTAATCCAATTAAAAAATGGGGAACAGAGCTAAACAGAGAATTCTTGACAGAGGAATATCGAATGGCAGAGAAACACTTAAAGAAATGCTCAACCTCATTAGCCATCAGAGAAATGCAAATCAAAACGACCCTGAGATTTCACCTTACACCCATCAGAATGGCCAAGATGAAAAACTCAAGTGACAACACATGATGGAGAGGTTGTGGAGAAAGGGGAACCCTCCTCCACTGCTGGTGGGAATGTAAACTGGTACAACCACTCTGGAAATCTATCTGGCGCTTTCTCAGACAATTAGCAATAGCGCTTCCTCAAGACCCAGCTATACCACTGCTAGGTATATACCCAAACTTTGCTCAAGTACACAAAAGGGATATTGTTCAACCATGTCTATAGCAGCTTTATTTGTAATAGGCAGAATCTGGAAACAACCCAGATGTCCATCAATAGAGGATTGGGTACAGAAGTTGTGGTATTTTTACACAATGGAATACTACTCAGCAATCAAAAAGGAGGAAATCATGAAATTTGCAGGCAAATGGTGGGATCTAGAAAAGATCATTCTGAGTGAAATATCCCAGAAGGAGAAAGTCAAACATGGTATATATTCACTTATATAGACCTATAAGATATGATAAACAGAATGAATTCTATACACCTGAAAAAGATAATCAAGAGAGTGGACATGGGGTAAGATGATCAATCCTCATTTAGAAAGACAGATGGGATGTGCATTGAATGTCTGATAGGAGTCTACTGAGGGCATGTGAAAGACTCTAACAAGCAGTGTTTTCAAAGCAGATACAAAGACTCATGACCAAACCTTCGGCAGAGTAGAGGGAATCATATGAAAAAAGGGGAGTTAGTATGATGGGAAAGGATAGGAGCTCCACAAGGACAAAATATATCTGGGCACAGGCTCTTTTCTGAGACTGATATTTAATGAAGGACCATGTGTAGATATAACCTAGAACCTCTACTCAGATGTACCCTGTGTTAGCTCAGTAACCAAGTAGTTTCCCATAGTGAGGGAAAAAAGGACTATTTCTAACAGGAACTCAATGACTGGCTCTTTGACCTCCCCAACCCCCAAGGGAGAAGCAGTCCTGTTAGGGCACAGAGGAGGGCTTTGCAGCCAGTCCTGAAGATACCTGTTAAAACATGATCAGATGAATGGGGATGAGGTCCCCCTATCAGTGGACTTGGAAAGGGGCATGGTGGAGATGAGGGAAGGAGGCTGGGATTGGGAGGGAATGAGGGAGCAGGATACGGCTGGGATACAGGGTTAATAAAATGTAACTGATAAGAAAAAAATAAAATTAAAAAAAAACTGAGTAATAGGAATAGAGAAAAAAGAAGATTCCTGTCTACAATGCCCAGAAAATATTTTCAAGAAATAATAGAAGAAAATCTCCCAACTTAAAAAAGAGGCCTATAAATATACAACAGACCTACAGAACACCTAATAAATTAAACCAGAAAAAAAAAATCCTCCTGCCACATAATATTCAAAACAGAACAAAGAAAAAATACTAAAAGCAGCAAAGGAAAAAGGCCAATTATCAAGTAACACATACTGGCAAACTATCAGAATCACACCTGACTACTCAACAGAAGCTATGAAAGCCAGAAGGGTCTGGATGGCTATAGTACAAACCCTAAGAGAACATAGATATCAGCCCAGGCTACTTTACACAGCAAAACTCTCAATCATCATAGATGGAGGAAACAAGATATTCAACGACAAAAACAAATTTAAACAATACCTAGACACAAATACAGCATTACAGAAAACATTAGAAGGAAAAATACAGCCGAAGAAAAATAACAGCATTAGGAAAACACAGGAAATAAATAACCTCAGTGCAGCAAAACTAAAAGTAGCTAAGCACACAAACCACAACCAGCAGCAAAATCAAAGGATCTAACAGCTACTAGTTATTAATCTCTCTTAACATCAATGAACTCATAAACTAAAAGAGAATGGATGTGCAAGCAAGACCCAAAAATCTGATGCATACAAGAAACACACTTAAGCCACAAAGATAGATATTACCTGAGAATAAAGGGTTAGAAGATGGTTTTCCAAGCAAATGGACCCAAGAAGCAAGCTGCAGTTGTCATTCCAGTATCTAATAAAATAGATATTCAACCAAAATTAAACATAAGAGACGGGGAAAGTTACTTAATACTCATCAAAAAAAAAAAAATCGACCAAGAAGACATCACAATTCTGAACATTTATGCTCCAAATAGGAGAGCACCCACAATAGTAAAAGAAATATTAATAACACTGAAACCACACATAGATCCACACACATTAATAGTGGGAGACTTCAACACTCCACTCTCAACAAAGGACAGGTGAACATACCGAAATTAAACAAAGAAACGATGACTCAAATAGATGCCATGAATCAAATGTACCTATCATCTACAGAGCTTTTCACCCTATCACAAAAAGAATTACCTCCTCAGCACCTCATGGAACCTTCTCCAAAATAGGCCATATAATTGGGCACAAAGAAAACCTCAACAGATACAGGAAGATTGAAATAATCCCTTGTCTCCTATCAGACTACCATGAACTAAAGCTGGATCTCACCAACAACAGAAATAGCAAAAAGCCTACACACACATGGAAACTGAACAACTCGCTACTCAATGACAGCTGGGTCAGGAAAGAAACAAAGAAAGAAATAAAAGTCTTCCTGGAATGTAATGAAAATGAAGATATAACATACCCAAACTTATAGGATATGATGAAAACAGTACTAAGAGGAAAGGTCATAGCACTAAGTGCCTTCAAGAAGAAATTTGAAGCATCCCATAGAAGCAACTTAATGGCTCACCTGAAAGTTCTAGGAACAAAGAAACAGACACACCCAAGAGGAGTAGACAGCTGATAATAATCAAACTCAACCAAGGAAATCAATAAAATACAAACAAAGAGAACAATTCAAACAATCAAGGAAACCAAGAGCTATTTCCTTGAGAAAATCAACAAGATAGACAAACCTTTATATAAACTAACAAAAGGGCAGAGAGACACTATCCAAATCAACAAAATCTGAAATGAAAAGGGGACATATCAACGGACATGGAAGAAATCCAAACAATCACTAGGTCTTTCTTCAAAAGCCTATATCCCACAAAGTGAAAAAATCTCAATTAAATGGACAACTTTCTTGAGTGATTCCACTTACAAAAGATGAATCAAGTTCACATAAATAAACTAAATAATCATACATCCCCTAAGGAAATAGAACTTTTCATCAAAAGTCTCCCATGCAAAACGAAAGCCCAAGGCCAGATGGTTTCAGCACAGAATTTTACCAGACCTTTGAAGAAGAGCTAACACCAATACTCTTCAAAGTAATCCACAAAAGAGAATCAGAAAAAATGTTACCATCTCATTCTTTGAAGCCATAGTCACCTTGAAATTTAAACTTTAAAAAAACTGGAGAGAGAAAGAGAATTTTAGGCCAGTTTCTCTTGTGAACACTGATACAAAAAATACTCAACAAAATCCTTGCAGACTGAATCTAAGAACACATCAAAGATATCATCAATTATGACCAAGTAAGCTTCATCTCAGGCATGCAGGGATGATTCAATAAATGGAAATCCATCAATGTAATCTACCATATAAAAAACGAAAGAAAAAAAAAAAACATGATCATCTCCTTCAATACTGAAAAAGCATTTGATAAATCTAACACCCATTTCTGTTTAAAGTCTGGAGAGATCAGGGATACAAGACACTTACCTAAACACAGTAAAGACAATATACAGCAAGCTTATAACAAATATAAAACTAAATGGAGAGTAACTTAAATCATTCCAACTGAAATCAGGGACAACAGAGAGCTGCCCTCTCTCTTCATATTTCTTCAACATAGTTCGTGAAATCCTTGCTAGAGCAATAAGATAATTAAAAGAGATTAAGGGGATTCAATACAGAAAGGAAGAAGTCAAAGTATCATTCTTTGCAGATGATATGAAAGTATACATGAGTGTCCCCAGAGATTCTACCAGGGAACTCCTACAGCTGATAAACACATTCAGCAAAGTGTTTGGATACAAAATTAACTCGAAATAAAAGTACAGTAACCCTCCTGCATACATACGACAAATGGACTGAGAAAGAAATTAGGGAAGCAACGCCTTTCACAATAGCCACAAATAACAAAAAGTACCTTTGTGTAACTCCAACCAATCGAGTCAAAGACTTGTATGAAAAACACTTCAAGTCTTTAGGAAAAAAACAGAAGAAGTTATTAGAAGATGGAAAGATCTCCCATGCTCATGGGTTGGCAGGATAAACAGTAAAAATGACCATCTTACCAAAAGCAATCTACACATTCAATGAAATTCCCTTCAAAATAACAACAGAATTCTTTACAAAACTTAAAAGGAAAATTCTCAACTTCATAAAGAATAGGAAAAAACAAAAACAAAAAACAAAAAAACAAACAAACAAACAAAACAAACAAAAAAACAGAATAGCTAGAATAATCCTCTGCTCTGCAACAAAAGATCTTCTGGAGATATCTTCATCCCTGATTTCAAGCTGTCCTATAGAACAACAGCAATAAAACCTGCATAGTGCAGGCTGTGAAACAGACTGGTGAATCAATGGAATTGAATAGAGGATTCACAAATAAATCCACACAACTCTGAACACCTGATTTTAGATACCAAAATCATACAATGGAAAAAAAAAGATAGCATAATCAACAAATAGTGCTGGTCTAACAGGATATCTACATGTAAAAAAATGGAAATGCATCCATTAACAGTATTAGAACTTTTGTTATTGAAAGTATACCCAGATGATTATCTTCAATGATTTAGAAAAGTGTAAAGTTTGACTTATCTGAATATTCAGCAAAATTGAGTTAAAAAACAAATATAAGACATTAAAAGCTCAAAAATATTTACAAATCCTACAAGCTAATGTACTTATTTTATAGAATTTGAATAAGTTGGGATAATTTTAAATTTGAGAAAAAAAAAACAAATGGAAAGTAGAACATCAAAAATAAAGCTCATAGACTTCCGAAAAATTTTATGAAGAAAGTTAAATTTAGTACGTAATTAATAGGATAAAATACCTTCAGCTGGCTTAGAAATGCATCTGACTTAACTTTTTATATCTGTAGTTGGTTGTAAAAATAATTTTCTGTGAAGATATGTTTAATTCATACTGTGATTATTAATTTTAATATCACAAATTTTAAAATGTTTTAAAATTGTTGCACAGTTTATTATAGAAGAATATGTATAACTTATACAAAAAAATTCCTGGTAAATCTCAAATAATAACAGTCTTTATTATCATTACTAGCTGCTACATAAAGATAATATAGTACAAATTTACCATTAAAATTGTCATGAGAAGCTGGCATACAAAAGGAAAGAATCATCTTTCAAATGTCGTAAGCAGACCATAATGGAAATTTTAGTAGCTTAGTGTTTACAACTGTGCAGATTAAAATCTCTGACAATATCAGGACAATTAGCCCCAATGTCTACACCTCCAACTCCCAAAATAATCATTTAGAAAGATCCTTTCTCTAAATAAACTGAATGCAGAACTTTCCATCCATTCATGGAAACAGAAAACAGTGATGTTTGGCATTGGCTAGTGATCACAGTAACATACAGTTCTGAGAACCCAAACCAGACTTTCTCTAGGTAACTCCATATACTCACATTTTATTCTAGAGTGTATAGGCTCGAGTATCTATTTTAACTAATATTTTTATATGAAATAAATCAAGAAGAAATGGGATTTAATTTTGTTCTGTATTTATTTTATCTTACTTGTATTTCCTAAAGTTTTCCCTATTTGTTCCAGTTTTTGCTCTAGTCCTTTACTGTTGGCATGCAGTGATACCATGATATATTGTTAAAAATGTTAGGCTGAAAGAACAACTGGAATCTTTTGGTTTGGGAATAGATAGCTTTTCCTCAACATTTGTATCTGATTTGTTTTTGACAGTGTATCCCTTAGGTCACCCAAACTGGTCTCATACTTAGTGTATACTCCCAGCTACCTTTGCTCTTAGAATTCGGGTTGCCTTGGCCTCCAGAATACCTGAGTTTATAAGCAGGTGCCACCACAATGAGCCAGGAATTTTTTGTGTGTAGCATTGTACTATGTAGTTTACATTTTCTCTGTCAATCAAATACAATTTTCTTTCTCTGTGCCACATTATAATGAACTTAAATATTTAATGGAATAAAGGGGTATTTAGAATAATGCATATTTAAGATTATTTCCTAATTCAAGTCAATTTTTTAATTTTATCCTATAATACTTTCCCACCACTTTAAGATGATTATATTCTATTCAGTGAACAGGACATTTTACATCTCAAAATGAAGTCATGTTTGCTCATTGCCACTCTAAATGTTATCATGGTTCATCACAGTACAACAAATGGATTTTAAGGAGATTTTCAAAAGGGAGACACTACAGAGAATACAAAAAATTTGAAATGAGGACAATCAGAAGGACACACTGTAAGAAACACTCTTCCTGTGTCTGGATTAGGAGATGTAAGAGGGCTACAAAACAAGACATATAAATGGTCACCATATACTGAAAAGGCAGGAAATCAGAATGTTTCTCTCCCCAGAAGGAACTGAAACTTGATGCCAGATTGATTTTAACTTATCAAAACTATTTGGATCTCGAGCACATAGAAAACAGTTTTTTAGCAATGACGATAATGTGTTATGACAACAATAAAGTCTAACACAAGCATGTTTTGTATGCTATGTAAGTGTATACATATGTAAACATATAAAGCAAGTAGGGTCAAAATTGGATATCATCTTCAAATGCTTCTCTAATTTATTTTTTGAGACAGGGTCTCAGTCACCCATGGTATGAGTCAGTGTTCTCTAGAGAAAAAAAAAAAACTTATAGGATAAGTATATGTGTGTGTGTGTGTGTGTGTGTGTGTGTGTGTGTGAGTGTGCGAAATTGGAGCCCAGAGCAGATTCTCGGCTTATTTATTTATTTATTTGTTTGTTTGTTTATTTACTTATTGATTGATTGATTGACTCGATTTTACTTCCCTCTGCTTTTGTGTGAGCATGTGCAGTCTCTGGCAGGCTCCCGAAGCTGGCGTCCTACAGCGGGGAGCAGACTATCCCGAGAGCCCCAGCAAAGACCTTGAGGAAGCCCCCATTTGTCAGAGCTCGCCTGGAAGCAAGGCAGGGCTGTGAACCCCCGGGATTTGGCCAGAGTTGGCTCTGGCGTCAGAGATCATGTTTCCGGAGCTGTGGATGGGGCGTGGCACAGGGAAGCAGAAGTCAGAAGGGGCGGGCCCAGAACCAGCAGCCTCGGCCGCTGACTGGGCAGATTTGAGCCAAGGCGTGGTCCAGCCCCTGTATATATATCTAGGGTAGGGATGCGCCCCTCCACAGTGAGGCAAAGAGAGGCAGCAGGCTGGAAAACTCCCAGCAGCCTAGCCCAGAATCTGCTGCAGAGACACAGGTAGCCACCACGAGAGGAAGAGGAAAAGAGCAGTCCGACGTACTGTCTGCCCGGTGGGGCCCAGTCCTGTTCTCAGCCAGGGACATGGAGGCTGGCTCTTCCCAGGCAGCCCTGCAGAAGCTGTGTGATCGCCTGTGCACGGAGACAGAGCCACGCAAGCTCTACAAGGCCCTGAAGAAACTCGCCTCCGTGCCCAGCCTGTCTGAACGTCTGGCAGAGATAGGCTTCAGGCAGACCATCAAGATCTTGAGGAAACAGCAGCTGCTAGTGCCCTTTGCCAGGGACTTGGCGGCCAAATGGGGGGACAGTTCCCCGCTGGGTCCCAGGTCTGAGCGGGACCCACTCTCCCCTGACTCTGCCTTGGTGCTGAGCGAGAAGGCAGAGCAAGGAAGAACATCTCCGGCAGAGGAGACCCAAGCATCCACGTCCAGAGGAGCCCAAGACAAGCGGGCAGAGGCCTTACAGCTGAGCAGCAGCAGGCCAGTCCCGAGCAGGAAGCGAAGCACATGCCAGACGCCAGAGGCAAGTGACGCTTGCCGTGAAAGCCTGGAGCCAGCAGCCAAGAAGATCCGAAGGTGCAGACAGGACGCTCTCCGCGGGTCCCAGGAGCATGGCCGCGCCTGCTCTTTGGGGGCTTGCCCCAACTCTGACCACGCCCGCTACCCTCTGGGTGTCCTGGAGCTCTCTTGGGGCCAGACTGACCGAGAAGTGCAGCTGGCGCCTGTCAGGGTGGATTCCAAGACGCCTGTCTACTCAGGTGCCAGGAAGCCCGTTCTCCAGCAGGAATGGCCAGAAGGGCTCCTCCTTTCCCAAGATCTCGTGGGCATGTGGGAGGCTCACTGCCAAGCCAAGGAGGCCATTGCAGCCCATGCAGCTGATGCCACCGAACAACCTGCTCTCCAAGGAATCTCCCAAGCCAAGGAGGCCTTTGAAGCCGCCACAGCCCAAGCAGCCCAAGAAGCGGAACATGGGCACGCAGGCGACGAGACTGAGACCCACAGCCAGACTGAGACCAAGACACAGCAGCAGATGGAGGAGGCAGACCAGGAGCTGAGGCTGCAAGCCGTCACAGCCCGCATCCGGAGCAGACAGGCCAAGAAGCTGCAAGGGCGCCGACAAACCAAGATGGTCACCTTCTTCACCCAGGCCAGGAGCCCAGGCCAGCCAGAGGTGCCCGGACCCCCGGCTCGGGGGTCCTCCTCCGAAGCGCACCTCCTCCCGCAGGCCTCTGGCCACGGCCCGTCCCGGCGGGCTCTCTGCACCAAGACCCAGGCTAAGAAGAGACCCGCCCCCCTCATGGCCAAGGCTCTCCGGGATTATCACAACCGGTTCTCTCACAGGTGAACCCCAGAAGGACACTCTCTGCTCAGGCATGTCTTGGGACGCCCCGGCGGCACTGGACACACCCACTCTTCTCTCACGGAAAACCCAGGCTTTCCAGAGCTTGCACCTGGGATCCCGCTTGGAGCTCTGGAGACAATCTCTGGAGGCCTCTCGGCCTGATCTCCACACCCTTTGGGCGGGTTCCACCCACCCGTGAGTGCCTAGGCTGCAGCCATCTTCCCAGAGCAAGCACTCCGTCCTGCATCGGCCTACCAGACATCCACTACCCAAAGACTCTGGCCAAGGCTCAAGGTCTAGGCTTCAGGAAGAAAGACCAGCACCCACACCTCAACTCACACCTACGCCTTCACCTGCCCAACGGACTCACTGTCAGACACGCCCACCCACTGATGCACACCTGCGTGATTTGGAAGGGAAGGATGGATTTCCTGGAATTCTCACCCCCTCTTCTGGAGGGCTGTGCGGAAGCAATCATTGCCACTTCTCCAGTGCTTGGACAGATCTTCTTTCCAGAGTTAGTTTTCCACGCCTTAGGTACACAACTGCCCGAGGGAGAACTGCTTAGGGTAAGTGTCAGGTGTGTTAGCTTCAGCACTAATGAATATTGTGTGCATTTCTCTCCTTTGTATACATAGATGTTCACGAATAAACATTTCTGTGTATATACATATGATTGGAAAGAGAGAGTCATTCACAGGCATAGTTATAGAGAGTTGATAGCCACTGTGTGAGTGTGCATGTGTGTGCAAGGGTGTGTTTGTGTGTGTGTGTGTGTGTGTGTGTGTGAGTGTGTGTGTGTTTGAGACAAACAGAGAGAGAGAGACAGAGACAGAGACAGAGACAGAGGCAGAGACAGAGAGTGCGCAGAGGGAAATTAACCAGATTGAAAAAGGGATCCTTTGGAACCCAGAAAGCTAAGACCCAGTTGCCCAGGATCAGAAGAGAAATGGAAAGCTGTGGGCCGGCTTTTGGGAACTGCACCAGTGTGAACACCTGTGAAAGCCTAGTTGGTTGAAAGATGGGCCCAGGCCGTCAAGGTGGTGTGGCAGGTGTGCAAGACAGGATTTCCAGGCTCCGAGCAGAAATCCACTTTCCCCGACAGGCTCAACTTGCTGGGGTGAAAGGGATGTGTCTCCCACCCACCCTCCATGCACTGTGCGAAATTGGAGCCCAGAGCAGATTCTTGGCTTATTTATTTATTTATTTATTTGTTTGTTTATTTACTTATTGATTGATTGATTGACTCGATTTTACTTCCCTCTGCTTTTGTGTGAGCATGTGCAGTCTCTGGCAGGCTCCCGAAGCTGGCGTCCTACAGCGGGGAGCAGACTATCCCGAGAGCCCCAGCAAAGACCTTGAGGAAGCCCCCATTTGCCAGAGCTCGCCTGGAAGCAAGGCAGGGCTGTGAACCCCCGGGATTTGGCCAGAGTGGGCTCTGGCGTCAGAGATCATGTTTTCTGAGCTGTGGATGGGGCGTGGCACAGGGAAGCAGAAGTCAGAAGGGGCGGGCCCAGAACCAGCAGCCTCGGCCGCTGACTGGGCAGATTTGAGCCAAGGCGTGGTCCAGCCCCTGTATATATATCTAGGGTAGGGATGCGCCCCTCCACAGTGAGGCAAAGAGAGGCAGCAGCTGGAAAACTCCCAGCAGCCTAGCCCAGAATCTGCTGCAGAGACACAGGTAGCCACCACGAGAGGAAGAGGAAAAGAGCAGTCCGACGTACTGTCTGCCCGGTGGGGCCCAGTCCTGTTCTCAGCCATGGACATGGAGGCTGGCTCTTCCCAGGCAGCCCTGCAGAAGCTGTGTGATCGCCTGTGCACGGAGACAGAGCCACGCAAGCTCTACAAGGCCCTGAAGAAACTCGCCTCCGTGCCCAGCCTGTCTGAACGTCTGGCAGAGATAGGCTTCAGGCAGACCATCAAGATCTTGAGGAAACAGCAGCTGCTAGTGCCCTTCGCCAGGGACTTGGCGGCCAAATGGGCGGACAGTTCCCCGCTGGGTCCCAGGTCTGAGCGGGACCCACTCTCCCCTGACTCTGCCTTGGTGCTGAGCGAGAAGGCAGAGCAAGGAAGAACATCTCCGGCAGAGGAGACCCAAGCATCCACGTCCAGAGGAGCCCAAGACAAGCGGGCAGAGGCCTTGCAGCTGAGCAGCAGCAGGCCAGTCCCGAGCAGGAAGCGAAGCACATGCCAGACGCCAGAGGCAAGTGACGCTTGCCGTGAAAGCCTGGAGCCAGCAGCCAAGAAGAACCGAAGGTGCAGACAGGACGCTCTCCGCGGGTCCCTGGAGCATGGCCACGCCTGCTCTTTGGGGGCTTGCCGCAACTCTGACCATGCCCGCTACCCCCTGGGTGTCCCGGAGCTCTCTTGGGGCCAGACTGACCGAGAAGTGCAGCTGGCGCCTGTCAGGGTGGATTCCAAGACGCCTGTCTACTCAGGTGCCAGGAAGCCCGTTCTCCAGCAGGAATGGCCAGAAGGGCTCCTCCTTTCCCAAGATCTCGTGGGCATGTGGGAGGCTCACTGCCAAGCCAAGGAGGCCATTGCAGCCCATGCAGCTGATGCCACCGAACAACCTGCTCTCCAAGGAATCTCCTAAGCCAAGGAGGCCTTTGAAGCCGCCACAGCCCAAGCAGCCCAAGAAGCGGAACATGGGCACGCAGGCGACGAGACTGAGACCCACAGCCAGACTGATACCAAGACACAGCAGCAGATGGAGGAGGCAGACCAGGAGCTGAGGCTGCAAGCCGTCACAGCCCGCATCCGGAGCAGACAGGCCAAGAAGCTGCAAGGGTGCCGACAAACCAAGATGGTCACCTTCTTCACCCAGGCCAGGAGCCCAGGCAGGCCAGAGGTTCCCGGACCCCCGCTGTGTGGGCCATCCTCGGAAGCGCACCTCCTCCCCCAGGCCTCTGGCCACGGCCCATCCTGGCGGGCTATCTTCAACAAGACCCAAGGTAAGAAGCGACCCACCCCCTCATGGCCAAGGCTCTCCGGGATTATCACAACCGGTTCTCTCACAGGTGAACCCCAGAAGGACACTCTCTGCTCAGGCATGTCTTGGGACACCCTGGCTGCACTGGACACACCCACTCTTCCCTCTCGGAAAACCCAGGCTTTTTAGAGCTTGCACCTGGAATCCTGCTTGGAGCTCTGAAGACACTCTCTGGAGGCCTCTCGGCCTGATCTCCACACCCTTTGGGCGGGTTCCACCCACCCGTGACAGCCTAGGCTGCAGACTTCTTCCCAGAGCAAGCACTCCGTCCTGCATCGGCCCACCAGACACCCACTCCCCAACGACTCTGGCGAAGGCTCAAGGTCTAGGCTTCAGGAAGAAAGACCAGCACCCACACCTCAACTTACACCTACATTTTCACCTCCCCAACGGACTCACTGCCAGACACGCCCACCCATGCCACTTCCTGATGCACACCTGCATGATTTGGAATGGGAAGGATGGATTTCCTGGAATTCTCACCCCCTCTTCTGGAGGGCTGTGTCCTTCTCTCTGCCTGCCAATCTGGATAAAGAACCTTCAGCTACTCTCCAACATTATATCTGCCTGCGTGTTCCCATGTCTCCCACTATGATAATGGACTAAACCTCTGAACTGTAACCAAGTTCTCGTTAAATGCTTTTCAAAAATAAGTGCTTCTGAGTCATAGCATCTCTTCATAGCAGTAGAACATTTGACTAAGAGCACATTTCTAAAGTTCTTTTAATTTCAGTTTTAATTATTTTTATAAATACATATTGATTACTTTCCTTTCACTTTTTCCAGATCTTCCCCACCAACTTTACATTCTCTTGCCTCCCCAAAAGCCCCACCAAACCCCAAAAATTAAAAAAAAAATAAAGTACAAAACCACAAAAAAGGGAAACAAATCCAACAATCAAAACAACAATGAAACAATAAATGTCAAAACTGAACAAAAATGCTTCTTTGTTAAAGATGGGACCCTGGGGTGCACTTCCTCCTCTCAGTTGAGATCCTTCTCTGGCTTGAAAATATGCAGATCTTGTGCATGTCTGAGAACTTGAGAAGTTGTTTTTGAGTCAGGTTTGAATTGCAGAACCAATAACCTGATTTGAGAAGGATGATCCCAAGCAATTTGTCAATGGTTTCATTCTGGATGCTGCCTTAATGAGAAAATTAATGTTCTTTGGATAATGACAAAGAAAGATGGCACATACTGAATGCTTTCACTTACACTTGCAATTGATGTCCAACTAATACATTGCTTAGTGTCAACATAGAGACTTGCAAAATAAGGAAAAATACAAAACATAACTACTCCAGAAGTTTATACATTCTTAATAACTGATATTGAAAATAGTATAGGACCAAAATGTTAGGTATATAATTCAGTGAATGATTTTTTAAATGATCAATAAATGCAAAAAATGGGTATTGGTAGTTGCATGTATTAACTAATAAACTATAGGCTAATAAAGAACAATTGATTAAGTGATGAAGTTTCTGAACGAGAGAGAAACTCAAATCTTGGCAATGAAAATGTCAATAGACCATATGTAAAATTCAATAGAAATTTTAATCATATTCTAAATCTAATGAAAACAACAGTGTCAGGACTTGGAAAGCAATTGAAATGTCTCATGGTAAGGATTGCTTCTAAGAAGGCCCTTGCCAATATGAGGAAGGACAGCATCCTAGACTGCTCCCGTTGTGAGCAATGTGGGGGGAAATGGTGGACAAGTCTAGATACTATTTCAATGGAACCCACTTGGATACTGAACTGCCATGGGCTACATATGTGCAGGGGCCTTAGGTTATCTCCATGCATAGTGGTTGGGTGGAATAGCAGTTTCAGGAAAAACCCCTGTGCTCATATTTTTTTTTTTTTATTTTGTTTCTCTACTTATGGAGTTCCGATTGGCCTGCTCTTTAATTACTTCCCCCTGAAGGTGAAGCAGCATTACCAGGCCACAGAAGAAGACAAGGCAGCCACTCCTGATGAGACCTAATTGACTAGGATCAGAAGGAAGGAAAAGAAGTCCTCCCCTCTCAGTGGACTTGGGGAGGGGCATGCAATCAGAGGGTGGAGAAAGGGATGGATTGGGAAGGGAGGAGAGAGGGAACCACCAGGTTATACAAAGTGAGTAAAGTCTAATTAATAAAGAAAAATAAATTAAAAAAGAAAAAAAAAATTATGTTTTTTTGCAGTGTCCTCTAGTGGTGAATAGGGCTTCCTTTACTATGATCACAAGACACTTGTTTTATGAAGTTAAAGTTCAGGTAAAGGAACTGTCCACAGTCATTCCTCTCCAAGAACTTGATTTACAGGAAATATCACCCTGCATTTCACTTGGATCAGGAGGCTTCAGGACTTTTCACAGGATGGGGGATGAGCTGCTCTTTTGAGACACTTCATCGATTGACAATATATAACTGTACCATACCAAATATCCTGTCCATGCCATGCTTTTAAAATTCTCTGTTTTGCTGCATTATTTAGGTAGTCATTAGAGAAAAATATTTAGTTAATGTCAAGTGGGTTGGTGTTTAATATTTGTTCAGTAAGTAAACAAACCGATTCCTAATGTAAATTTGTGTATATTGTACAAAGTTTATAGCTCTTACAATTTTATAAATAATAAAATCGCTGAATTTAGATTGTAAACTTACTATTTTGAGTTAATATTCCAAGTTTGCTTAGCATTAAGAACACAGACTTCTAGAACTCAGAAGGCTGAAGCAGGTGAAACTTAGGTTTAAGTCCAGTCCAAGATACAAAACAGATTCTACTTCAACTTTTACAAAAGCAAAGCGATCAAAAGAGAGAAGAAACAAGTTTGACAACAAAGAAAAAAGTATTCAAAATAGTCTTCCATACTAGACAAGCTCATGTTCATTGTACAGTGATTATAGTTATATGAAAATTTTAGGTATGTGAAAACAGTCAGTGAAGATTGACTTTCAAGCAACCTTTGACCTGATAAAGTTTTTATTATTATTATTACTTATATTTTATTATTTTTACAATTTGTTCACTTTCCATCATGATTGTAACCCCCTCCTTCATCTCCTCCCTGTCGCACCCTCCCTTCCTCTTCCCCCCATCCTCTTCCCCCAGTGCACTGAAAAGGGGGAGTCCTTCTCCCCTACTCTCTAACCCTAGCTTATCAAGTCTCATCAGGATGGCCTGGGTTCTCTTCCTTTGTGGCCTAGTAAGGCCATCCTCTTAGTCGGAAGTGATCAAAGAGCAGGCAACTGAGTTCATGTCAGAAACTGCCCCTGCTCCCTTTATTAGGAATCTGACTTGGATTCTGAACTGCTTATGGACTACATCTGAGCATGAGCTATAAGTTCTTTTCATGCTAGTCCTTGATTGGTGCATCAGTCTCTGCAGTCCTCCTGCAAAGAGCAATGATTTTAATGAAAATTAAAAAGATGGATGAAATAAATACACCAATTCAAGACTCAGGTGAGAAATTCAGCAACTTAAACAGCACATTCTGCAAAGGAAAAAACTGAAGATAATCAAATTAAAAGATTAGAACTTAAAAGTTCCACAAAACATATAATATCAGTGTAAAATATCTCCAGCAGTAAACACTATAAGAAAGAATGTTGAAGATAAAGCTGAAGAATTATTGCCTTTAGAGAGCACTAGTGAAAATATTAGGCAATGATGACCTTAATTTTCAAGAATTCTGGGGAAAAAAACTGAATACTAAATATATGATGAATAATACAGAAGAAGGGATGCAGAGAGGGCTCAGCAATTCAAAGTACATGCTGCTCATGCAGTGGACTGAAATTTTGTTTCTTGTGCGCATATGGGGGCTCACAACTTTTTGTAGTAACTCTTGTTTCAGGGGATTTCATGTCCTTTTCTTCCTCCAGGTTCTATCTTATAGGCACCGAAGCACATCTAAAATTCTCAAGCATACCTCTACACCAACTTTTCCAATTTCTTATGGATTAAACTCACAAACTCTTCACCTTCATTAAAATTATAAGTTGTAGTTCATCAATCTCTTCCTTTCCTTCCTTCTTTCCTTCCTTTTTCCTTTCTTTCCTCCTGTCTCCCTTTCTTCTTCTCTCCCTCTCTTCCTCTATCACTCTGTCCCTGACTCTCACTCACACACTCTCCTGCAATTTTGTTTATCTCTCTCCTCTCTCTCTCTCTTCCTTCCTTCCTTTCTTTTTTCTTTCCTGACAACTTTTTTTTTTCCTAAGAGCTTATCTTAGAGAATTCATGAATCAGTGCTCCATTCTAAAAACTTTGCATTTTATTGCCACAGGACTTGTAAATTCTGCAAAGAAAAAAGTCTATGTGTAGAGAGCTTTTTGGAATAGCACAGGATATGCAGCTTTGGGTAGAGATCAAGAAGTAAAATTCATAATGAAAAAAAATAAAATGTCAATGTGATCTGCTTTCTATATGGTCCTAACTGCATATTCATTGATGAAAATTATATAAGCGCTATCAAAATGTAAAATAATAATTGTAAAATAATGATTGTAATCAAAATGTAAAATAATAAATGTAAGATAATGATTGTAAATCAGTAATTCACCGAGGAATAGAAAAAAAGGAAATCAAATGGAAAAGAGGAGATACAGGTATAAGCATTAGTACAAGGTTATACTTTCATATGTGTAACTTGAAATAGTATGGTAAAGCAGGCCTCAAATGAGACATATAGGAAAAGTACATTAAAATTTCAGAAGAATTTAACACAAAAAAACTTATTTTAGGTTATTATAGATTTAGTATCCAGTAGATGGAAAAGCTATTTATACTAATTACTTTTTTGGGGGGGTCAGTTTGACAAGTCAGAATTACTGTGAAAAGGAAACCCAGAATTCTTTCAGATGTCTTCTTAATTAATCTTTGGCACATCAGTACTAGCTCTGGGCAGGTGTGCTGAGCTGTAATAGTGGGCTGAGCAAATCATGAGGAGGAAGCCAGTAAGTAGCATTCCTCCATGGCTTCAGTGTCAGTTCCTACCGGGAAGTTCTTGCCTGCTTGAGTTCTTGTCCTGAGTTCTGTCCATAAAGGACTGTTACCTGTTTACTGTAAGATGATATAAATCCTTTCTTCACCAAGTTGCTTTTGGTCTTAGTGTTTATCATAGTGATGGAAACCCTAACTGAAGAACACTTTTAAGTGTATTGAAAGAGGAAGGATGGAGATATAGATAATATATATTAGAATATATCAGAGAGGCAAAGAAAAAAGCATATACAGAGACAATGTGGTAAAAAGATATTGGGAAAGGAAGGAAGGAAGGAAAGAAGGAATGAAGGAAGGGAGGAAGGAAGGAAGGAAGGAAGGAAGGAAGGAAGGAAGGAAGGAAGGAAGGAAGGAAAAGGGTAATGGAGGAAGATTTTAAGATATTATAGGGAATGATATGCTTTCTGCAAAGTGTGGAGTATCACTGATAAAAAAAGTTCATTTCACAAGGGTTTACCTTTATTCAGTAGCAGTTAGGCACATAAAAAGCTATAATTAAGTATTAAAATTAAATGTATCGACCTGTACATATGTGATTTTGCACTGGGCAACATACACATTTTTATGGAAGTATATTGTGTTATTAAAATTCCTCCATAATGGTACTTTTCTAAGTCACTAGATGTCAGCATCCAATAATTCTTCAGAAGAACTTACATTGTCTTTTTATTTTCCTCTGTAACAGTGTTTCTGTTTGGCCATTTTCATGTAAGACACAGGAACTAAAAATTGTATGGTGATAATAGTCTCAGACACCCGAGACAATCTTTTGATGTAACTGATTTTCTGATCATGAGTTTAACATTATGTTAGGCAGAGGTATCAATAACAATGTCAGTCTGACCCCACACACACACAAACACACACACACACACACACACACACACACACACACACACACACATACACCCCACAACAGGTTATGTATGTGTATGCATGCAAATAAATATAATTCAAATTTCCATGACAGCAGAAAACTGCCTAAATCGTGTTTTCCACTTAAATCTCTCAGCAAATGTTTCTGTATTTTATGACTTATTTCATATACTGTTTCATGAATAAAAATGAAGAGTGAACTTACCTTGCCACTTTTACTATATTGCAAATTTAATTCTTTCTACTTTTCCTGTGGCTATACTTAGATACTAGTCTGCTTCAGGATATCTATTAGTTCTTGTTCCCTAGAGAAATATCTTATGCATTGTATATGAAAGGTAAATTCATATCCTTGTTAATTGTATGGACTTGTTCATAATAAAAAAATAATTTTTGCATCAAATTTTTTCACTTAAGCTAAGTGTTGAGTTCTTGAGGAGCAATGGAGAATACCTACTATGTATATATTAAATATGTTTATAATTCACAATATAATATGTATAATTAAATTTCCTTAGACAATAATTATTTAGGATACTTGAATAACAATTTTAAAATGTATATTTCCTTTCCTCTAATATCTTTACCAAGTACCCAGAGCCAAAGGGGATGAATGAAGGTAAGGAGTAATTCTATCTTTATCCTAACTAAGACACATACAATCAAAAGAGATCTTCTGAACACTTTGCCTACAGTTGGCAGTGGGAGGGTTTACACTCTCTGTATTGTGCAGCGTACAGAGAAAACTGGCTAATGTGGACACAAATGTCTTAAACGTTAGTTAGTCGATAATTTACTCTTTTGAACTGGCTGAAGTTTAGATTCATTTGTCTTTCAGGAATTTTGTGTGTTTTCTCTATCTAAGTTTTAAATACAGTCCTTTCTCTGGAAAAAGGTAGTTACAGACTGACTGTAAAATCTATCCCTTTAACAAAAATCATTTTATGCCATCTTTCTGTGAGGTGTTTTGCCAGGTTCTGTGGTGTACACAAAGATGTATTCAAAGGAATTCCTGTTCTAAGAGATTGAAATGGATCCTGCAAGTAAATCACAGTATCATATAGTCTTATATTCTATTAGTACTCCATACCCAGAAAGCACAGCTAGTTAAAAGACATTGAATCGCCTTGCAAATAACAAAATCTCACTGGTACATTTTTACATAAAGAGAAATCAAATCATACCGACAAGATTTCTGTTTTAGTTAAAGTACTTAAAATTCTTAGACTTAATGATTTGCTAAAGGCTATTGAAGAGACTGTGATTACATAACTAGTTTCAATAGCATCCTGGTAATATTCTGTACTAAGTCCTATAAAATCTTGATTGAAACCAATTGGTCAAACAACAGTAAAACACAAAATATGAATTAATGAGTATGTTTTCAATCAATATCACTGTTAGCATGTTAACAATGTGAGTTGGCTGCTGGGAATTTAATGTTTAGTGGAAGAGGCTTCATTTCAGCTTATCTCAGAAAATATGTAGGGTTTTCTTCTGCTTACACTTAACATTAATAGAATGGTGGTGAAGTTAACACTTTTTGCATTAATGTGTACCTGAATTTCTTTTCTCTCTCTTGGTGGTAAAATGAATGCTGAGAAACAGGTCTGTCACTCAGGCAGCATGAACAGATGGAATAAAATATTTTTATGTACAGACAGCTCTGAAGATCTCCTCAAAGAACATATTCAAAGGACAATTCAAACTCAATTTGCCTTAACATTATATTATGCCTTTATGGAAATGCCTCTTTCTTTACCTGAATCTTTTGTTGCACTACTCCATAACCTATTACATTAATTAGCTACTTGGTTTATCATAAGAAAAACTATCAAGGAGTTCTATCTCTTGCACATAATTTAAAGTACAATTTGGTAATGAAGTTTATTCTTCAAAAATTTTGAGATTATAATATACTTAAAATGTTTCTCTTTTCTTTCCTCCCTCCAAACCCTCCAATATACTCCTCCCCGAGGTCCAAATTAATTGCCTTGTTTTTCAATAATGGTTATTGCACAGACACACATACACACCTACCTATATACTTGGAAAGCACACACACACACACACACACATACACACACATATATATATAATGGAACACACATACATATATATTCTTTAATTTAACTTGTTCAGTACACATACAGTTACTTGTATGTATTTTTTGCAGGTCTGGCATGGGACAACCAATTGCCATACTCTTCTCTGTGGAAAAAATCACCTCTCCTGCTCCAGCTTTTTTCAGTTGCCCACATTTCTATGTAGGGTTGAAGCCTTCTAGACTTTTCTCTATCCATGGTGGCCTGTCCCTTGGTGTTATCCAATTTCATCTCACATTTGGGCAGTCATGTTGATGAGAAATGATGGCTGTAGTCCCCGGTTTTATAAGGAAAAACAATTATAGAAAGCTCCCTGATCCTCTGGTTCTTACAGTCTTACAGTGTCCTCTTCTACAATGTTCCCTGAACCTTAAGTGCTGGATTGTTCTGTATAGGTATTCATTGGGACTGGGCTCCATACTGCTGCATTTTGATAGATCATGGTTTTCTGTAGTAGTCTGAATCTGCTCAAAGAAACATTTTCTCAATGAGAAGTGAATACTACACCGATTTCTGATAATAAGGACAAATATTTATAGTTTGCGCTATTGGTAAATTAATGACTGTAGATATTTTCCCAAAACCCACAACTTCACTAGAACTGGGATGTGAGCTAGGTTTTTAATATGAGGCATGGTATCCTTCTCATTGAGTGGGTTTTTAAGTCCAATTAGAAAGCTGTTGCTCACTGCCAAGGTATGAGTGCTATATTCCAGCCTTATGTTTACCTTGCCATGTTCATCGTTGATATGGTTCATAGGCACCAAAGCTATGAAGGAATGTTAGTTACTTCCCTCATTTGGAAGCTGGCATGGTGTCTTCTGGAAAGCTAATTCTCACAAAGGAAAATTTATTCAGGGTCCTATTTCTAAAGTAAGTGGTATCTTCAGGATGAAAGACTTATCTTTCACTTCTTAGCAGATGGCTAAGGGCAATAGTAGTAATCTGTTTTTGTTGTTGTTGTTTTTTAACTTCTCTGGCCAACAACAAAGAAGAGTGTTTCTTATGTCTGATTTTTTGTTGTTGTTGTTAGGTGGCCTTTGAATCAAAGAGGGAACATCATGAGTACAGATGAAAAAAGTTGAACTTTTTTTACTCTTTGCATATTTCATAGCATGATATTAAACAGGAGCTCCAAAAGGAGAGCAACACAAGCAAAAAACCTGGACACAGGGGTCTTTTCTGAGACTGATACTCCAACCAAAGACCATTCATGATATAACATAGAACCCCTGCTCAGATGTAGCCTATGGCAGCTCAGTATCCAATTGGGTTCCCAGGGACTATCTCTGACATGAACTCAGTGGCTGGCCCCTTGATCACCTCCCCCTGAGGTGGGAGCAGCCTTACCAGACCACAGAGTAAGACAATGCAACCAGGCCTGATGAGACCTGGTAAGCTAGGATCAGATGCAAGAGGAGGAGGACCTCCCCTATCAGTGGACTTAGAAAGGGGCACAGGAGGAGTTGAGAGAGGGGAGGTGGGACTTGGAGGGAATGAGGGGAGAGGGCTACCTCTGGGATACAAAGTGAATGAACTGTAATTAAATTTTTTGAGCTATTAAAGGAGAAATGGGTATGTCATTAACATAGGACCATAGAGCCAGGATTTATGCAGATACAATATAAATCACATGCTTTATTCTTTATTATATAAATTTGTGTAATGTAGAAAAAGAATAAAAAAATGTCTCTAAAATATTCTGGATAAGGCTTATTGTTAGTAATGTAAATTTGTGTGTATGTGAGTGTGTGTGCATGTGTGTGTGTGCACTTCTTTGTCTTTGTAGTGATTATGTCAAAACATAGAAACAAAAGGCTAATTAATCAAATAAAAAACAAGACATTGAAATAGTGATCAACTGTTATTTTGAAGATAAGTAAATAATCAAGTTTCTCAGACAGAATTGCCAAGTGTATTGAGCAAGTACTTATCGATTAATCTTTTACATACAAACTCTTACACATTTGAAAGAAGCAGTATTTATCTTAAGAGAAACAATATAGTTAATAAAAATAAATTTAATGTTTATAGATAATGAAATAAAAAACGCTTTACCCTATGGAAATAGTAACATTTTTTTTTTATTAATTACAGTTTATTCACTTTGTATCCCCCATAAGCCTCTCTCTCCTCCACTCCCAGGGTTTTGAATATGTATTTCAATACTTCAAGGACTTTCAAGCCTTGGTCATTATTTGGTTACTCTTATCTCTATTTTTCCATTTGGGATGGATTAAAGGGCATCATGTTTGCAAGTCTAGTGTTCTCTGTCCTTGAGCTAGAGACTTCTTAAATTTGTTGTTGTTGTTGTTGTGAGAGAGAATCTTACTAATTTGTCCATGTTGGCCTTTAGCTCACTGTGTAGCCTAGCTGAGTCCTGAGTTTATGGTCCCGATGGAACATCCTGAGTAGCTTAGATTACAGGTCTGTGCCTCCAAATCTGGCTAGATCATGAGTCTTATTTCTTCCTATGCTTGCCAAGTTTTTCTGATCCAAGGATTTTTTTTTTTTTTAGTGGAATCTGTTTAAGTAGCCCTGGATGTCTTGGAACTGGATATGTAGATCTGGTTGGTCTTGATCACAAAGATCCATCTGTCTCTGCCTCCAGAGTGGTGGGATTAAAGTTATGTGCAACTGCACCTCTTCGGGGATTATTTTTGATGTTTGTTTCAAATACACAACTTTCAGTTTTTCTTTCTTTTTTTTTTTTTTTGGCTGTCTATAAAAATAAAAAAAAAACAACTTTTTTTCATGGATTCAAATTTATGCCTAAAACGAATTGGATTCAATATCTTATTCTCAGTTTTCAGACAAAAGTTAGAAACTACTTAAATAGTGATAGGATTGTCAGAGAAATCCGGTGAAATCTCTTGGAATTTTCTTCTTATCCATGTTGAATATAATTGGCAGGAGCCTATTCTTCTTCTGTGGACCCACTTGTTTTCAAACCAACACTTTTGGAAAGTTACCTTCCACTATCTTTTTTAGGATACCATGAAGCCAGTCTTCATATTTCCTTGAAAACATGTCACTTCCTCAACATGTCATAAGCATGAAAATTTTACACTGCAGAAGAAGAAACAAGGCAAATTTAGGCAGGACATTGCTACTCTTTGAGAATAAAAATGGATTCTACATACTAAATACTAAAACATTAAGGACATGCTATTTAAATATTGTGGGAAAGGTACCATAAACTATCTGAGCTAATAATTATGAGGTTAAACTATGGAGGTAATTGAACGGCGGCAGAGTAAAGACACCTTCAAATGCAACTTTACACAGGAAACAGTTTCTGGAATGGCACTCAAGCCATTGGGTAGTAATGAACATAGCTCCCAAAGAAATACAGGCAAATAGAACCAAACAAGTAGAGGCACAATTAGCGGAATATAGAGAGGAAACAAACAAAAAAATAGAAGCCATCATTGAAAAGCAGGACCCTTGGGGTTGGGAGAGCTTCCCAGGATGGGCACATATTATTGGCTTGGTCTGGGATGTTGCCAATTTATATCGGGAAGAATTCCAGGTGCCCAGGCTACTTGATTACTCCAAGAATAGCAGAGGTAGGGGGTCAAGACTACAAGTGCCAATGCATGCTGGCACAGAACAGGGAAGTAGCAATGCTTCCACCTACCCATATCAAGAATGAGATGTCCAAGGTATGAATGTCTCCACCTCACTCTAGCTCCATGCAACAATCCGTGGTGGCAATGTATGCATGCCTCACAACAAATTCTTCATTACCATTACAGCTACCATCTGTCTTTACCCTTTCCCTTTTCCCCACTTATATAAATTTTTAAAATTCTTTATTTATTACATTTTATTCCTCCCCAAGTCCACTGATATAGGAGGTCTTCTTTTCCTTCCTTTTGATCCTAGTCAATTAGGTCTCATCAGGAGTGGCTGCATTGTCTTCTTGTGTGGCTTGGTAATGCTGCTTCCCCCTCAGGGGAGTTAATTAAAGGGCAGAAAAATCAGTTCATGTCAGAGACAGTCCCTTTTCCTATAACAATAGAACATACTTGAATACTGAACTGCCATGGGCTACATATATACAGGGATCTTAGGTTATCTCCATACATAGGCCTTGGTTGGAGTATCACTCTCAGGAAAGACCCTTGTGCTCAGCTTTTTTTTTTTTTGGTTCTGTTGCTCTCCTTGTGGAGTTCCTGTCCTCTCCAGATCTTACTGTTTCCCATTTCTTTCCTAAGATTACCTGCACTCTGCCCAAAGGTTTCCCATAAGTCTCAGCATCTGCATTGATAGTCTGCAGGGCAGAGACTTTAAGAGGTCCTCTGTGTCAGGCTCTTTCTTGACACAATTCAAAGTAGCCAAGCAATTATTACCTTGCAGTTCTCTTGCCCCAGAATTCTTGCCTGAGAAATGTCCTAAAAAATTAGTGTAAATTTTAAAAGGTAGGAAGTTCATGCTTAGAGGGCCCTTTGTGAAATGAATCTGATGGCTTTGAACAAAGATTGAGCAATAATACATAACTGGAATAAAATAAATTATTAAATGTAATACTCTTTCTAATTAAGATGCTATGAGAAACTTCAGTAATTGGTGGAGAAAGTGGTATGTGTTATGTTCCTATTATAAGGTATAGGGAGTGGGAAAGGAAGTAAAACAAAAAGAAAAGTAAGAAGGAAGATAGAGGAAGAAGAGAAGAATTAAGGGGGGAAAAGAAAGAGTGCATCAAGCTAAAATGCAAATGCTAGGATATATACCTTTCAAAAATACAAACTCTTAGTATAAATGAAAAATATCAATGATACAATAAAATCATGAGTGAAAAATATTGTGGTATCTACAGCTACTCTGGGTAAAGCATAAAAATTTTTATTACATTTTAATGTGCTTGTGTGTGAGAGAGAGTGTGAAATTGCTTTAAATTGAAAGTATGTAAGGAAATCATGCATGCCTGAGTGGAGATGAGTATGTGGGATGACTCTGTGTATGTGTGTACAATTTGTGGAGCTTCCTTCTCTTCTCACACTATCTGTGACCTGGGTCATGGACTCAGTTGTCAGCAGGTAAATTTACCTGTCTAAGTGGAAAGAGATACAAATAATTTTTAAAAGCACTGAAAACAGTCAAAAAAAGGGAGGTATTAAACTTAAATGAAAGGAAAGTCTAAAATCCATGAGGTGTCAAAGGTATTTACAAAGTCATTAGCTACGTGGGGAAGAGCCTAGAACTCATAGCCACAGGAAACAACTTCCTAAACAGAACACCAACAGCACAGGCTCTAAGATCAACAATCAATAAATGGGACCTCATGATTCTCAAAGCTCCTAAAAAGCAAAGGATACTGTCGTAAGAACAAAATAACATGGCTGGATCTTGAGGAAGCAGTATTACTAGTTGTCTGAGAAAGTGCCAGATTGATTTACAGAGTGATTTTACAAGTTTACATTCCCACCAGCAGTGGAGGAGGGTTCCCCTATCTCCAGTATGTGTTGTCATTCAAGTTTTTCATCTTGACCATTCTGATTAGTATAAGGTGAAATCTCAGGGTCATTTTGATTTGCATTTCCCATATGGCTAATGATGTTGAGCATTTCTTTAAGTGTTTCTCTGCCATTCTGTATTCCTCTACTAAGAATTCTCTGTTTAGCTCTGTTCCCCATTTTTTAATTGGATTACTTTGTTTGCTGCTTTTCAACTTCTTTAGTTCTTTATATATACTGGATATTAGCCCTCTGTCAGAAGAAGTTTTGTTGAAGATTTTTTTCCAATCTGTAGGTATTCCTTTTGTTTTGATGACAGTGTCCTTGGCTTTACAGAAGCTTTTCAGTTTCATGAGGTCCCATTTATTAATTGTTGCTCTTAGAGCCTGTGATGTTGGTGTTCTGTTCAGGAAGTTGTCTCCTGTACCAATGTGTTCTAGGGTCTTGCTCACTTTTTCTTCTAAGTGATTTAATGTCTGGATTTATGTTGAGGTCTTTGATCCACTTGGACTTCAGTTTTGTGCAGGGTGATAAGGATGGATCTATTTGCATTTTTCTACATGTAGACATCCAGTTAGACCAGAACCATTTGTTGAAAATGCCATATCTTTTCCATTATATGATCAGGTGTCCATAAGTGTGTGGGTTTATTTCTGGATCTTCTTTTTGGTTCCATTGATCCACCATTGTGTTTCTAAGCCAGTACCATGCAGTTTTTGTTACTGTTGCTCTATGATAGAGCTTAAGATAAGGGATGGAGATACCCCCAGAAGATCTTTTGTTGTAGAGGGTTGTTTTAGCAATTCTGGGTTTCTTGTTATTCTATATGATGTTGAGAATTTTTCTTTCAAAGTCGGTGAAGAATTGTGTTGGTAATTTGATGAGAATTGCATTCAATCTGGCGTTTGCTTTTGTTATCCAAAAAAAAGGCTCAAGTACACATTAAAGACATTTTCACAACCATGTTTTTAGCAGCCTTATTTGTAATAGCCAGAAGCTGGAAACAGCCCAGATGCCCCTCAACTGAAGAATGGAAGCAGAAATTCTGGTATAACTACACAATGGAATATTACTCATCAATGAAAAATAAGGAAATCTGGAAATTTGCAGGTAAATGGTGGAACCTGGAAAGGATCATCCTCAGTGAGCTGTCCCAGAAGCAGAAAGACACACACAGTATATACTCACTCATATAGACATGTAATATAGGATAAACCTACAGAAATCTGTACCTTTAAAGAAACTAATCAAGAGAGAAGACACTGACTAAAATGCTCAATCCCTATCCCAAAGGCAAAGAGGATGGACATCAGAAGAAGAAGAAAACAGGAATCAAGCTAGAAACCCGCCATGGAGGGCCTCTGTAAGGCTCTGCCCTGCAGACTGTCAAAGCAGATGCTGAGGCTTATGGCCAAACTGTTGGGCAATTAGCATGGAATCTTATGTAAGAAGTGGGAAATAGTAAGATCTGGAGAGGACAGGAACTCCACAAGGAAAGAAACAGAACAAGAAATTTGAACACAGGGGTCTTCCCAGAGTCCATACTCCAACCAAGTATCAGGGATGGAGATAACCTAGAACTCCAGCAAAGATGTAACCCATGGCAGTTTAGTGTCCAAGTGGGTTTCATAGTAATGGGAAGAGGGACTGCAACTGACATGATCTGATTGGACTGCACTTTGATCACCTCCCCCTGAGGGGGTAGCAGCCTTAGCAGGCAGCAGAAGCAGACAATGCAGCCAGTTCTGATGAGATCTGATAAACTAAGATCAGAAGGTAGGAAAGGAGGACCTCCCCTATCAGTGGACTTGGGGAGGGGCATGCATGAAGTAGGGGGTAGGGAGATTGGATCAGGAGGGGATGAGGGAGGGGCTAATGGGGGATACAAACTGAATAACATGTAATTAATAAAAATTAAAAAAAGATACAGAAAAAAAGAACAAAACAACAGCATAGAGACTGGGAAAGTATCATCACCAACCCTACATTAAACATAGGCTAATATCTGGAATATATAAAGAATTGAAGAATTTAAACACTAACACACCAAGTAATCCAAATAAAAAATGAGGTACAGAGTTAAACAGAGAATTCTCTGTAGAGGAATATCTAATGGCAGAGGAAGACTTAAAGAAATGCTCTCCTAATTTCTTTCTCAGCCCTTTTGACTTTTGTATACAGAAGCACTATTCTTTTTTTTTTTTTTTGAGTTAATGTTGTAACTGGCCACGTTGCTGAAGGTGTTTATCAGCTATAGGAGTTCACTGGCAGAATTTTTGGGGTCACTCAGGTATGCTATCCTATCATCTACAAATAGTGACACTTTGGCTTCTTCCTTTTCAATATGTATCTGCTTGATCTTCAACTGTCATATTGCTCTAGCAAAGATTTCCAGAATAGATATGGAGAGCGTGGGCAGCCTTGCCTTGTCCCTGATTTCAGTGGGATTGTTTTAAGTTTCTCTACATTGAGTTTGATATTGGCTATAGGCTTGCTGTATATTGCCTTTACTATGTTCATTTATGTGTCTGGTATCCCTGATATCTCCAAGACTTTAAACATGAATGTATGTTGGATTTTGTCAAATGCCTTTTCAGCATCTAAGGAGATGATCATGTGGTTTTTCTCCTTCAGTTTGTTTATATGGTGGATCACACTGATGAATTTCTATATATTGAACCACCCCTGCATGCCTTCATTGAAGCAGACTTAGTCATAGTGGATGATATCTTTGATGTGTTCTTGTATTCGGTTTGCAAGTATTTTGTTGAGTATTTTTGCATCAATGTTCATAAGTGAGATTGGCCTGAAATTCTTTTTTCTTGTTGGGTCTTTGTAAGGGTTAGGTACCAAGGTGACTATGGCTTCATAGAATGAGTTTGGTAGTGTTCCTGCTGTTTCTATTTAGTTTGAAGAGAACTAGAGTTAACTCTTCTTTAAAGGTCTGGTAGAATTCTGTACTGAAACCATCTGGTCCTGGGCTTTTTTTGGATGGGAGAATTTTGATGACCACTTCTATTTTCTTAGGGCATGTAGGATTATTTAATTGATTTACCTGATCTTGATTCAGCTTTGGTAAGTGGAATCGATCGAGAAACTTGCCAATTTCATTTATATTTTCAAATTTTGTGGCATACAGACTTTGAAGTAAGTTCTAATGATTGTTTGGGTTTCCTTTGTATCTGTAGTAATGTCCCCTTTTCATTTCTGATTTTCTTGATTTGGATGGTGTCTCTCTGCCTTTTAGTTAGCTTGGCTAATGGGTTGTCTATCTTGTCGATTTTCTCGAAGAACAAGCTCTTGGTTTCATTGATTCTTTGAAGTGTTTTCTTTGTTTCTAATTTATTGATTTCAGCCATGTTTTTCATTATTCCCACCCATCTACATCTTCAAAATAGCCACAAACGACATAAAGTACCTTGGTGTAACCCTAACCAAGCAAGTCAAAGACTTGTATGAAAAAGATTTCAAGTCTCTGAAGAAAGAATTAGAAGATATCAGAAGATGGAAAGATCTCCCATGCCCATGGCTTGACAGAATTAACACAGTAAAAATTGCCATCTTGCCAAAAGCAATCTACTCATTCAATGCAATTCCCATCAAATTACCAACACACTTCTTTACAGAGCTTGAAAGAAATATTCTCACCTTCATATGGAACAAGAAGAAACCCAGAATTTCTGAAACAGTCCTCTACAATAAAAGATCTTCTGGAGGCATCTCCATCCCTCATCTCAAGCTCAACTATAGAGCAACAATACTGAAAACTGCATGGTACTGGTATAGAAATAGACTGGTGGATCAATGGAATTGAATAGAAGATCCTGACATAAATACACAAACTTACGAAGATTTTTTTACAAAGATGCCAAAATCATTCAATGGAAAAAAGACAGTATCTTCAACAAATGGTGCTGGTCTAACTGGATGTCTACATGTAGAAAAATGCAAATCAATCCAGCCTTATCACCCTGCACAAAACTAAAGTCCAAATGGTTCGAAGACCTCAACATAAAACCAGATATACTAAAATGCTTAGAAGAAACAATGGGAAAGAGCCTTGAACTCATTGGCACATGAAATGATTTCCTGAAGAGAACACCAACAGCACAGGCTCTAAGAGCAACAATCAACAAATGGGACTGAAAATCTTCTGTAAAGCAAAGGGCACTGTCATCACAACAAAATGACAGCCTACAGATTGGGAAAGGATCTTCACCAACTCCATAACTGACAGAGGACTAATACCCAGTATATATAAAGGAGTAAAGAAGTTAAACAGCAAAAAATCTAGAAATCCAATTAAAAAATGGAGTACAGCACTAAACAGAGAATTCTCAATAGAGGAATATAGAATGGCAGAGAAACACTTAAAGAAATGCTCAATGTCATTAGCCATCAGGGAAATGCAAATCAAAACCATCCTAAGATTTCACCTTACGACCCTCAGAATGGCTAAGTTCAAAAACACAAGAGACAACACATGCTGCAGAGGTTGTGGAGAAAGGGGAACCCTCCTGCACTGCTGGTAGGAATGTAAACTTGTAAAACCACTCTGGAAAGCAACCTGACACTTTCTCATACAACTAGGAATAGTGTTTCCTCAATATCTAGCTATACCACTTCTAGGCATATAACCAAAAGAGTCTCAAGTACAAAATGAGGACATTTGCTCAACCATGTTTGTAGTAGCCATATTTTTAATAGCCAGTAGCTGGAAACAGTCCAGATGCCCCTCAGTGGAGGAATGAATGCACAAATTGTGGTATATCTACACAATGGAATATTACTCAGCAATAAAAAAAGGAAATCATGAAAATTGCAGGTAAATGCTGGAATCTGGAAAATATCATTCTGAGTGAGCTATCTCAGAAGCAGAAAGATGCACACTGTATATATTCACTCATATAGATATATGAGATAAACCTACTAAAATCTGTACACCTAAAGAAACTAATTAAGAGGGAGGACTCTTCCTAAACTGCTCAATTCCTATTCAGAAAGGCAAAGAAGATGGATATCAGAAGAAGGATAAAAGAGGTAACAAGTCAGGAGCCTGACACAGAGGACCTCTGAAAGACTCTGCCCTGCAGACTATCCATGCTTGTGTTGAGACTTATGGGCAACCTTTGGGCAGAGTGCAGGGAATCTTAGGAAAGAAGTGGGAAACAGTAAGATCTGGAGAGGACAGGAACCCCACAAAGACAGCAACAGAACAGAAATTCTGAGCACAGGGGTCTTTCCTGAGACTGATACTCCAACCAAGGACTATGCATGGAGATAACCTAAGACCCTTGCACAGATGTAGCCCATAGCAATTGAATATCCAAGTGGGTTTCATTTTATTAGGAACAGAGACTGTCTCTGACATGAACCGTTTGGCCTGCTCTTTAATTACCTCCCCCTGAGGGAGAAGCAGCATTACCAGGCCACACAAGAAGACAATGCAGCCACTCCTGGTGAGACCTAATTGACTAGTATCAGAAGGAAGGAAAAGAAGATCTTCCCTATCAGTAGACTTGGGGAGGGTCATGCATGCAGAGGGTGGAAGAAGGAAGCGATTGGGACTGGAGGAGGGAGGGAACCACAAGGGGGATACAAAGTAAATAAAGTGTAATTAATGAAGAATAAAGAAAAGTTTTAAAATGTCAAAAAAAATTCTGAATGTGTTAGTTATCAGGGAAATGCAAATCAATATGACCATGAGATTTCATCTAACATCCATCAGAATGGATAAGAACAAAAAATCAAGTGAAAACACATGCTGGAGAGGATGTGGAGAAAGGGGTAAAGTCCTCCATTGTTGGTGGGAATGTAAATAATTACAACCACTTTGGGAATCAATCTGCTGCTTTCTCAGAAATTTAGAAACATTGCCACTTCAAGATCCATCTACAACACTCCCAGTAATATATATCAAAAATATGAGCAAGGACATTTGCTCAAATATGTTCAAAACAGCTTTATTCATAATAACCAGAATATGGAATTAACCCAGATGTCCCTAAACTTAGGAATGGATACAGAAATGGTGGTACATTTACACAATGGAATACTACTCAGCAATTAAAAACAGGGAAATCATGAAATTTTGCAGGGCTATGGTGGGAACTAGAAAAGATGATCCTGAATGAGGTGACCTAGAAGCAGAAGGACACACATGGTATATATTCACTATAGGCATATATTACTCATATAATATGGGATAAACATCTAAAATCTATAATTCTAAAGAATCTAAATGAGAAGGAGGACCCTAGGGAGTTTGCTCAATCCTCACTCAAAACAAATGAGATAGACATTGGGAGTAGGAGAAAACAGGGAATAGGACAGGAGCCTACCACAGAGGGCCTCTGAAGGATTCTAACTAGCAGGGTATCGAAGCAGATGCTGACACTATTTGCCAAACTTTGGGCAGATTTCAGGGAATCTTATGAAATAAAGAGGAAATAGAAAGACCTGGAAAGGATAGGAGCTCTACAAGGAGAGCAACAGAACCAAAATATCTGAGCCCATAGGTATTTGCCAAGTCTTATACTCCAACAAGGACCATGCATGCATGTTACCTAGACCTCTGGCACAGATGTTGCAAATGGCAGCTCAGCTTCCATGTGTGTTCCCAAGTAAGGGGAGTAGCAGGGGCTGTCTCTGATGTGAACTAAGTGTCTGGCTCTTTGATCACCTCACCCTAGAGGGAGTGCAACTGTACCAGACCACAGAGGAAAGCAATGCAGCCAGTCCTGATGACACCTGATAGGCTAGGGCCAGATGGAAGGGGAGGTGGACTTGGGAATTGGCATGAGAGGAGATAAGAGAGGTAGGGTGGAATTGAAGAGGACAAGGGAAGGGGTTACAACTGGGATATGAAGTGAATAAACTGTAATAATGAAAAGTAAATAAATAAAATTATAAAAGAGAAAAATCATAGGAAAAATAAGAGAAAGGAAATTGAAAGAGAGAAAGGAGAAAAAGAGAGACAGAGTCAGAGCCAAAACAAAAGAACTGTGGATTGTCTTCAGTTCTTCTGCTGTTAACCAACAAACAAACGAAATCTAAAAAACAAATGTGGTAGAATGAACATTGTTTTTTAAAATATCTTCAGTTTGATGCATGAAGAAATTGAAAAAAGAATAGAGGGAAGCATCCAAGATGTTATTGCCTACTATGCATGGTATCTGAACAACAGCTCAGCAGTGAAAGCAGAATGAATGGCAGGCCATACTGTAGAAAACCCAAACCACAACATCTCTCTGTTTCTCAGATGAGATGAGAATCCACAGGGATACTTGAGAGTCCATCTTTAGTCTAATACTGAGAAAAATAATTGGGCTCCTGTCCAGCACTGACACAGCCCCAGGCTACATGCGAAGCCCACTGTCTGTAGATACCTTCAGATACCAGTAGTTGGTATCTCCAACTTTGGGCACTCACTCTCACTGGTACTGGGGGTGAGGTTACAAACCCAGGTGCCCACTCTCACAGTCCTGTGGACACCTTCTGGGTACCAGTGGCTCCTAGCTTTAAACCCTGGAGCACACTTTCACCATCCAGTGGAACACCTTCCTAGTCACAGTAGCTAGTGGTGCTCACTCTCATGGTCTTATGGAGTGGATACCTCCTGTATTTGGGAAGGAGCATGGCTCCATTCTGCTTGCTCAATGGGCCATCTTCCTGGCCCACCTGGGTCAGAAACATGGAACCCAGCACAGTCAGTGAACCCAGTGAATCTGAACTATATGTGAGAACCACATCATATTGTACATCTTGAGGAAGCCTATGGAGCATTGGTGCAGTCCTAGACTTGGAGATCTTTCTGCCTGCACCACAGCTTCCTGGCATACCTGGGTCACAGACAGTGAGCCAGTAGAGAGCATGAACTCAGCAGAGAGAACTCCCTTCCTTAGCCACATCTGAATTTCCAGCATGCATTCTCAAGACCTTGGAATCTCCCAGCTTCCTGTATATTAGTGCAGACTTCAGACACAGGTGCACATGGCAGTACAGGCTCCAAGAAAAAAGAGTCAAGGTTACAGACATCCTGAAAACTAGAGGCTGGGGAAAGAATCTGATCAGCAAAAATCAGGACACTATGGATACACCAGAATCCCCCAAAACCAGTAGATATTCTAATGCAGAGGAAACATAGGAAAATTATCTTAATTCTGTGATTATGAAGTTATGTGTGGATTATAAAGTCAAAATAAACAACAACAAAAAAAATAGAGGCCATCATGGACAGATATGAATCCACAATCAAACAGGTGAAGAAAATGAATAAAATCTTTCAAGACATGAAAACGGAATTAGAATCAATAAAGAAAACACAAACAGAGAAAAGCCTGGACTTGCTGAACTTAGAGAACAGATCAGGAACCACAAAAGTAAGCATCTTCAGCAGAATGCAGGAGACAGGAAAGAGACAGGGAAGAGACTATCAGGCACCAAAGATAGAATTGCAGAAATATATATGTCTCTAGAAGAAAACGTAAAAGTGGAAAAGTTCCTGATACAAAATGTCGAAGAAATCAAGGATACCATGAAAAGAAGAAACCTAAGAATAATAGGAATAGGTAAAAAAGAAAATTCCAGTTTCCAAAGTGCAGAAAATATTCTCAGTAATATCATAGTTGAAAATTTCCCCAACCTTAAGAAAGAGATGCCCTTTAACATACAAGATGCTTACAGAACACAAAATAGATTAGACCGGAAAAGGAATTCCTCCTGTCACATAATAATCAAATCACTAAATCTACAGAACAAAGAAACATATCAAGAGTGGCAAGGTAAGAAGGACAACTAACACATAAAGACAGACCAATCACAACCACACCAGAATTCTCAACAGAAATTATGAGATCCAGAAAGGCCTGGGTGGATATCATGAAAAAGCTAAGAGACCACAGATACCTACCCAGACTACTATGCCCAGCAAAATTTTAAATCAACACAGATGGAAAAACAAAATATTCCATGACATAAATAAATTTAAACAATATATACACAACAACCCAGCCCTACAGCTGAAAAGGAAAAGGAAAACCCAATCAAACAAAATCAACAAGAACAAAGGAAATAGAGGAGAAAAAAATACCTTCACAATAAAACAAACAAAAAAACCACGCAAACAAACAAACAAAAACCAGGCACACAAACACACAAGCCCCACCAATTCCACAATAAAAGGAACTAGACATCATTGGTCACTAATATCTAACAACACCAATGGACTTGATTCTCCAATAAAAAAAAACAAAGAATAACAGGATGGTTGTGGAAACAGGAAACAACACTCTGCTGCATTCAGGAAACACAACTTTACAGCAAAAAAGGATGCTCCCTCAGAATAAAGGGAAGGAAAAGTGTTTCTTTAAGCAAGCAGATACAAGAAGCATGCTGAATTAGCCATCCTAATATCTAACAAAATAGACTTTCAACCAAAATTAACCAAAAGAGAGGGGGAGGAACACTTCACTCTCACTATAGGAAAAAAATCCATGAGGAGGATATCACAATAATGAACATTTATGTCCCAACACAAACTCTTCTGCATTTATAAAATAAACATTATTGAAGCTTAAATCACACATCCATCCCAAGATCTTAATGATAGGAGGCTTCAATACTCAACTCTCACCAAGGGACAGAAGTCAGAAGCTAAGTTATCAAGTCAGAAGCTAAACAGATAAATGATGTCACTTAAGAGATCCTAAATCAAATGGACCACATAGATGTCTACAGAACGTTTCACCCAAACTCAAAGAAGTATCTCTTTTTCTCAGCAGCTCAGGGAACCTTCTCCAAAACTGACCATATAGTAAGGCACAAAGCAAGCCTCAAAAAAAGATACAGAAGAAAAGTTAAAATACTCCCTTGTATCATATGAGACCACCATGTTATACCTCAACAATAATAGAAATAGCAAAAAGCCTACACATGCATAGAAACTGAGCGACTTTATATTCAACAGCAGCTGGGACAGGGAAGAAAGTTAAGGACTTCCTAGAATTCAACAAAAATGAAGACACAACTTACCCAAACTTATGGGACACAATCAAAGCAGTGCTGAGGAGAGTTCATAGCACTACGTTTCTTCGTAGAAAAGTACAAGATTTCACATACAAGCAACTTATTGGCACAACTGAAAGCACTAGGAAAAAAAGCAGACATACCCAGGAGGAGTAGACAGCTGGAAATTATCAAACTAAGAAATCAATAAATTAGAAACAAAGCAATTCAAAGAAACCAAGAGCTGTTTCTTTGAGAAAATCAACAAGACAGACAAACCCTTTGCAAAATTAACTAAAGGGAGGAGAGATACTATCCAAATCAACAAAATCAGAAATGAAATGGAGGTCATAACAACAGACACTGAGGAAATCCAAAGATTCATTATGTCCTACTTTAAAAGCCTATATGCCACAAAATTCGAAAATCTAAGTGAAATGGAAAATTTTCTTGGTAGCTTCCATTTAAAAAGCTGAATCAAGATCCAAAAACTAAATTAAATAGTCCACTTCCCCTATAGAAAAAGAAGAGGTCATCAAAAGTCTCACATCAACATAAAGCCCAGGGCCAGATGGTTTCACTGCAGGATTATACCAGACATTCAAAGAAGACCTAGTTCCAATACTCTTCGAACTATTTCACAAAACACAAACAGAAGGAACACTACCAAATTTATTCTATGAGGACACAATCAACTTGATACCTAAATAACACAAAGACCCAACAAAGAAAGAGAATTTCAGACCAATCTCTCATACGAACACTGACACAAAAATATTCAATAAAATACTCGCTAACCGAATCCAAGAACACATCAAAGATATCATCCCCTATGAACAAGGAGGCATCATTCCAGGCATGTAAGGGTCGTTCAACATAAGGAAATACATCAATCTACCAAACAAACAAACAAAAAAAAACCATAATCATCTCCTTAGATGTTGAAAAAGGCATTTGACAAAATCTCACACCTGTTTATGTTTGAAATCTTGAGAAATCATGGATACAAGGCACATACCTAAACATAGAAAAGGCAATGCACAGCAAGCCTATAGCAAACATCAAATTAAATGGAGAATAACTTAAGTCAATTCCACTGAAATCAGGGGCAAGGCAATGCTGCCCACCCTCTCCATATTTCTTTGATACTGTACCAGAAGTCCTAGCAATAGCAATAAGACAACTAAAAGAGATAAAGGTACAAAATAGAAAGGAAGAAGTCAAAGAATCACTATTTGCAGATAATATGACACTATACATGAGTGACCCCAAAAATTCTACCAGGGAACTCCTACAGCTGATAAAAAACTTTAGTAAAGTGGCTGGGTACAAAATTAACTCAAAATATCAGGAGCCCTCCTGTATACAAAAGACAAATGGATTGAGAAAGAAATTAGGGAAACAACACCCTTCACAATAGCCACAAATAACATAAAACACCTCGTTGTAACTCTAACAAAGAAGGTGAAAGAACTGTTAAAAAAAAAAAAAACTTCAAATCTTTGAAGAAAGAATTTGAAGAACATATCAGAAGATGGAAAGATCTACCATGCTCATTGATAAGACAGATTAGCAGAGTAAAAATAGCCATCCTACTAAAAGAATTCTACAGGTTCAATGCAGTTTCATCAAAAGACCAACATTATTCTTCACAGACTTTGAATGAAAAATTCTCAACTTTATATGGGGAAAAAGAAAAAAAAAAAAAGAAAAAAAACAACTGGATAGCTAAAACCATCCTGAACGGATACCTTCTGAAGGCATCTTCATCACCGACCTCAAGTTGTATTTTTGAGCAACCATAATAAAAAATGGCATGGTGCTAAAATAGAAACAACAGACTGGAGAATCAATGCAATCAAATAGAAGACCCAGAAATAATTCCATACAACTGTGTACACCTGATTTTTGACAAAGAATCCAAAATCATACAATGGGAAAAAAAGACAACACCTTCAACAAATAATGCTCTCCTAACTGGATATCTACATGTACAAAACTGAAAATAGATCCATATTTGTCACCCTGCACAAAGTAAGCTCCAAGTGGATCAAAGACCAAAACATAAAACTAGACACACTAAAACTGTTAGAAGAAAAATTTGTGAAGGTCCTGGAACTCATTGGTACAGGAGGCAACTTCCTGAATAGAATGCCAACAGCACAGGCTCTAAGATAAACATTCAATAAATGGGATCTCATGAAATGGAAAAGCTACTGTTAAGCAAAGGACAGCCCTCACACTGGGAAAATATCTTCACCAACCCTATATCTGACAGAAGGCTAACATCTAGAATATATAAACAACTCAAGAAATTAAACACCAACAAATCAAATAATCAAAATAAAAATGAGGTACAGAACTAAACAGAGAATTCTCAAAGAAGGAATATCGAATGACAGAGAAGCACTTAGTACAATGCTCAACATCCTTAGTCATCAAGAAAATGCAGATCCAAATGGTTCTGAAATTCCATCTCATAGCCATCATAATGGCTAAAATAAAAAACTTAAGCTACAACATATGCTGGAGAGGATGTGGAAAAAGGGTAACCCCCTCCTCAATTGATTTAGGGAATGTAAACTTGTACAACCACCTTGAAAATCAATCTGGAGCTTTCTCAAAAAAATTGGAATAGTGCCAGCTATACTACATGTGGGTATATACCCAAAAGATGCTCAACCATACAAGGTCATTTGCTCAACTATGTTCATGACCTCTTTACTCATTATAGCCATAACCTGTCCCTCAACTGAAGAATGCTACATTTACACAGTGGGACATTACTCAGTTATTAAAAACAAGGACACAATGAAATTTGCAGGCAAATGGTGGGAACTAGAAAAGATCATCTTGAATGAGGTAACCCAGATACAGAAAGACACAGGTGGTGTATATTCATTCATACATATATATTAGCCACATAGTATAGGATAAACATACTAAAATCTGTACACCTAAAGCAGCCAAGCAAGAAGGAGGACCCTTCTTGAGTCCTCAAGATGCTCAATCCTCATTCAGAAAGGCAAACAAGATAGACATTGGAAGAGGGTGAAAACAAGGAACAAGACAGGAGCCTTCCACAAAGGGCCTCTGAAAGACTGGACTGTAAGACCTGGGGTCTCACAGCTCAGGAGTTCAAGATCACTCCCTTCCCAGAAACTCCCACAGACCACAACTCAATGGAAAAGCAAGAGGTTTAAATTAACCATTGTGCAATGGGGTCACCCCTGCCTGTCAGCAAAGAGTGGCACCAGGCGACAAAGGCCTTAGGTTTTTTAAAAGAAAAAGTGTGGGAAATTTGAAGTTGCAGTTTGGCAATTTAGGATTGGATGAGGAAGCTATAAATTAAGATAATTGGTTAGTCTTAGGTGCTCAAGCTTGGCCAAGTGTGGATGCAGTTGCAATTGAAGGTGGGTTTGGTTAGCCCATCCTTGAAGATCAGGGTTGTGGGCTTTTGGCTGGAGGTCAGAAGCTACTCAGAAGAAAGATTGAGGTCATCTGGGTTGGTTGCTAAGAAACACTATCTCAAAAACAAGGGTCTGGTCATTCTTTTTGCTGAGTGAAGGTCATTGATTGTTGCTTTTTGTTGTTGTTGTTGTTTGTTTGTTTGTTTTTTGCTTAACCTAGACCTAAAACTCAAAACTATAGGCTTTAAAAGACATATAGGTTACAAAGTTAGTTTGACCCTTTCAGTACCAAGCAGGATATTAAAGTGAATGCTGAGACACATAGCCAAACTTGGGCAGAGTGCAGGGAATCTTATGAATAAGAGGGAGATAGAAAGACATGGAGGAGACAGGAGCCTTACACAGAGTCCAACAAAACAACAAAAACCTGGGCCCAGTGGGGGACTGTAGAGATTGATGCATCAACCAAAGGCTATGCATAGAGAGGACCTAGAACCCCTGCTCAGTCGTAGCCCATAGTTAGCTCAGTCTCCAAGCGAGAACCCTTACTTGGATAAGTAGAGAAGACAAAGTCTCTGTCATGAACTAGGTTACCTGTTCCCTGAGCGCTTTTCCCTGCTTGGAAGACTTAGCTAGCCCACTGAGGAAGAGGATCCAGGCAGTCATGATGGGACCTAATATTCTAGGGTCAGACAGTAAAGGAGAAGGACTTCCCCTCTCTGTGGACTAGGGAAAAGGGATAGCGAAGGAAGAGGGAGAGAGGGTGGGACCATAAGCAGAAGAGGGAAGGGGCTACATCTGGGATGTAAATAAATTGTAAATAATAATAGTAAGGATAAAAATATAAACAAGACATATCCACCTGTGCTTATTTCTGCATTTGGATCTGGAAGCCTTTAGCTTACACTTAGGACACTGCATTACTAAAACTCCTTCTAGGCCTATATTTTCACCTCCACTAGATGTCAGCATTTTATAATTTTCTGGAAAAGGCTTAAAATTTACTTGTATTAATTACATTTGTTCTTTTTGTTTTGTGACAAAGAAAGAAAGGAAGGAAATATGAAAGAAACAGAAAGAAAGAGGGAAAAAAACAGAAAAAGAAAAAAATACCTAACATAGGAAAAATAGAGGGTTAACAATACCTTTTCCTTCCACCTTCCCGATGGTGAGTGCTCTCTGTCACGAACAATTCCACATTTGGCTAAGGCTGAGGATCTGGCTTGCTTCCATGTATGTGGACCTATCTGCATTGCACACGTGGCACGCCTGGGTTGGCTACCTAGAGGCTATTTAAGCTGTGGGCTGGCTTTCCCCAGGGTCAGATGATTGTTCAAGGTTCCTGAATAAACTACATTGAAAAAAAAAAGAATAAAAAAAAAAAAACAATACCTTTTGAGGATTGTTTTGTTATTGCATAGGAATGGTTACACTATGGGAATGGAATTTTTAAACTTGATCTTTAAGCGAATACTTTTTCCATCTGCTGGGTTGGGGTAAGGGAAAAATAGCACCAAGAATCTGTGATCTGCCTGGATTGGTTCAGATGCTCTGGTAATTGTTTAGGTGTGCATAGCAATTAAACTAGCCCTGATGACTACTCTCACACCCAGCAGAGCTCTTCCATCTAACATCTCTATGCTCCCCATAAATTAATCTCTCCATCTCCATCTCTCTCTCTCTCTCTCTCTCTCTCTCTCTCTCTCTCTCTCTCTCTCTCTTCTCTCCCATTCTTTCTCTCATAACTTTTGTGAGTTATGGAGTATGTGACGCTGAGTTTGAAGGTGTCCATTGATGAGTGTTTTAGCTTCCAGGATCAGACAAGATAAGGCACATTCTGGGTGGTATGAACATGGACTTGATGAGTGTTTTTTTTTTTTAAGTGTTTCTCAGCCATGTGTTTTTTTTTTTTTTTTTCAATGCAGTTTATTCAGGAACCTTGAACAATCCTCAGACCCTGGGGATTGATGAGTGTTTTAAACTTCTCTTTATGACTCAGGTTTTGCCAATAAGCAGGAAATCATATGATGTTTACAATAATTCTGTAATACATAAAAAAATAAGTAATTAATTTTCTGTAGCCTGTTTTCAGCCATTATTTCAATTATTACTTGCTATAGGAACAGAAATGTCATCCTATATGTTCTACATATATATGCAGTATGTGCTGCGTATATATATATAACTGTGCATGTTTAGTATGTTCATGTATCAACTAGAAGATTGAAGTCCGTTTCTTCCAATATCACTTTTCTCACTTTTTGGTTGTGATTACAATAATAAACTCAAAACAGTTCTTCTAAAAACTGTGTAATGAACCACCAAAGTATATTACAACATTTTATAATCAATACTTGATCATTTAAAGGTGCTTAAAATCCATACAGGATAATCAGGTAACATTAAATCATTCTGAAAAGAAATCTTCACTGTCACCTGTAATATAGGAAAAAAAATCAAATCTTATGTACTTTTTATAAATTTACTGAAATTCTTAGAAAAAAAATGTGTCTATAGAAATAGTTGAAACTGTATGGCCACGGTAATTTAGAGAATATTAGCATTCATCTTCAGTAAAGCATTAAAGGCCAGACAAGAGCTCAGATGCATCCTTCTGCATTCGGATAGTTTCTTTCTTGCTGATGAAGAACACAGGTCTCTGTCATTCATGCACAAATGATAAAATTCCATGAATTTCTATTTGCAGACAGTCCAAAGCTTAAAATGTATATGCAATGGACAACTCATTCAACTTTCATATTGTGTTGTGATTTTGAGGAAATGTCTATTTCTTTACCTGAATGTTTACTTCAGTTACATCAAATGTGCTGTAAGAGAATTACACATTTACATTCTCAGTTTACAAATAAAGCCCTAAAAGGAAAATTTATGTCCTATTAACTTGTCTTCATTCCTTCATGTCTGCCCACCTCCCTTTGTCTGTCTCTGTTCCTCTCTCTCCCTCATCTCTCTCTCACACACACTATTTGGAGGTATTTTGTTGTTCTTCATTTACTTTAATATTTATCCTCTATTACATTTACTTGTTTAATCTTTACTTATGTTGTCCACGGTCTGCATGATGCATGCTGAACTACCATTACATTTTAGTGTGTTAATTTTCATTGTATCTATCAAGCTATGTATTTATTTGTTTATTAATCTATATGTAAATATACATACAATGATATATCATCTGTCAATAAGTACAAGTACCAATTAAATAACTATGCATATTACTGTCAATTAATTTTGTGCAAATATATATCAACAGGTTTGAAGACAAAGTACAGAAAAGAAAACAATAGTGTTCAAACACACTCACACCAGGCATCTATGATAGGCATCCTCAGTGAAAGGGGTTTTCCTAAATGGGATTGGATATCATAACTTGCAAGCCTGCTTCACCACCTTGCTGGCTGATGCTCACCAACTCTTTCTTCCCACTGTTTGCACATAGCTAGGAGCCCATCCACAAAGAAGCAAAACCTCAAGCCCATCTATGGCTTTTCACTGCTTTTCTGATATTGGGACAATGGATCCTTGCTGCAGCTTATCCATGACATTTTAAGTCCCCCCATTCTTTTCCTCTCTCTTTCTCCTTTTGTAACTGTCAGTGTTTCACTATTATTTTATTTCTTCCATATCTTTCACCTCTTCACTGTCTGTCTGTGGACCCTCCCAACTTCCTTTATAAATTAAGGCATATTCCTCTGTTTTTCTCATCAGGTTTTCTCACCTGATCACTGTGGCCACGAAACACAGGGCATCCCAAAAGTGTGGGTTGTCATAGGTCTGGTCTATTTTGGCCTCATTTTTTTTCTGCATCAATTCCCCCACCTCTTTTAAAAAACAGACATATTCACACATTTTATTTTATGGTTTTTGGTTTTACCTTTAATTTTATTACAGATATCGAGAAGATGAACTTATTGAAACGTTATTCGGAGCGGAATAGATGTTTGCATGCCAAAATTTGATCACATTTTGATGTGTTACTCCCCTATGCCTCTTTAATTACATGAATCCATAGGTTACTCTGTTAAATTATATGAACGCATGCTCATCATTCAAAAATATTGGAACGATATGTACAAATACAATGCAAATATCTCTGAATGGTTATCAAATTAAAATTTATCATTCTAAACATAATCATGCTTAAAAGACTGTGAATACAAAGAGGAAAATAAAAACATTAGTGTTCAAACACACACATCTGGCTCTTATCCTAAGCAGTCCCCCCCCCAGGCACTTGTGTACCTTGGCATGGGCAAAGCCCTAAGGGATGGAAAACTAACTCTGGGAAAAAGATCTGTCCAAGGACTACAGAGCTGGAAATGGGAAGTGAGGTCAATGATTGGTTTGGCACAGCCCTCCAGAAGAGGGGGTGAGAATTCCAGGAAATCCATCCTTACTTTACAATTCACGCAGGTGTGCATCAGGACGTGGCATGGGTGGGCTTATCTGCCAGTGAGTCCATCGGGGAGGTGAAGGCCAAGGTGTGAGATGTTGGTGCTGGTCTTCCTTCCTGAAGCCTAGACCTTGAGCCTTCGCCAGAGTCCTTGGGTAATGGGAGTCTGGTGGGCCAATGGAAGACGGAGTGCTTGATCTGGGAAGATGGCTGCAGCCCAGGCTCTCACGGGTGGGTGGAATCTGCCAAAAAAGTATGGAGATCAGGCAGAGAGGCCTCCAAAGAGTGTCTCCAGAGCTCCAAGTGGGATGCCAGGTGCAAGCTCTGGAAAGCCTGACTTTTTTTGTGAGGGACAAGTGGGTGTGTACAGTCCCGGGGAGTCTCAAGGCATGCCTGAGCAGACAGTGTCCTTCTGGGGTTCATCTGCAAGAGAACTGGGTGCAATTATCCCGGAGAGCCTTGGCCATGAGGGGGGCAGTTCTCTTTTTAGCCTGGGTCGAGTTGCAGAGAGCTCGCTGGATTGGGCCGTGGCCAGAGGCCTCCAGGAGGAGGTCCGTTTCGGAGGAGGGCCCCAGCACCGGGGGTCCGGGCTCCTCTGGCTCGCCTCGGCTCCTGGTCTGGGTGAAGAAGGTGGCCATCTGGGTTTGTAGGCTTCCGGATGCGGGCTGTGAGGGCTTGCAGCCTCAGCTCTTGGTCTGCCTCCTCCATCTGCCACTGTGTCTTGGTCACAGTCTGGCTGTGGGTCTCAGGCTCGTCCCCTGCTTGCCCATGTTCAGCTCCTTGGGCTGCTTGGGCTGTGTTGGCTTTGAAGGCATCCTTGGCTTGGGAGATTCCCTGGAGAGCAGATTGTTCGGCTGCATCAGCTGCATGGCCTGCAGTGGCTTCCGTGGCTTGGCACTGAGCATCCCACGTGCCCTTGGGATCTTTTGCAAGGAGGAGACCTCCTGGCGATTCCTGCTGGTGAACGGGACTTCTGGGACCTGAGTAGACCAGTGTCTTGGAATCCAACTTGACTGGCCACAGCTGCACTTCCCCATCATTTTGGCCCTAAGAGGGACCCGGGACACCCAGGGGGTAGCGGGCTTGGTCAGAGTTGGGGCAAGCCCCCAAAGAGTCAGCGCGACCATCCTCCTGGGCCAGAGGAGGGCCACTGTCTTCACCTTTGGATCCTCTTGGCTGCTGGTCCCAGGCTTCCATAGCCTGTGTCACTTGCCTCTGGCCTCTGGCATGTGCTTCGCCTCTTGCTCGGGCTGGGCCTTCACCTGCTCAGCTGCAAGGCCTCTGTATGCTTGTCTTGGGCTTCGCTGGACGTGGATACTCGGTGCTCCTCTGCCAGAGATGTTCTTCCTTGCTCTGTCTTCATGCTCAGCACCAAGGCAGAGTCAGGGGAGTCCTGGTCTGAGCCAGACCAGGACAATAGCAGGGAACTCTCCCACAATCTGGCCTCCAGGTTCCTGGGTAGGGCACTAGGAGCTGCTGTTTCCTCAAGACTTTGATGGTCTGCCTGAAGCCTATCTGTGCCAGACGTTCAGACAGGATGGGTACGGAGGCGAGTTTCTTCAGGGCCTTGTAGAGCTTGCGTGGCTCTGTGTCCTTGCACAGGTGATCACACAGCTAATGCAGGGCTCCCTGAGAACAGCCAGCCTCCATCCTGAGGACAGGACTGGGCCCCACCTAGCAAACAGCATGTCAGTCTGATCTTGTCCTCTTCCTCTGGCGGTGGCTACCTGTGTCTCTGCAGCAGATTCTGGGATAGGCTGCTGGCAGTCTTCCAGCCTGCAACCTCACTTTGCCTCACTGCAGAGGGGCTCATCCCTCCCCTAGATATATATAGAGTTGCTGGACCACGCCTTGGGATCAAATCTGCCCAGTCAGCAGCTGAGGCTCCTGGATCTGAGTCAGCCCCTTCTGACTTCTGCTTCCCTGGGCCACGCCCCGTCCACAGCTCAGGAACCCTGTTCTCTGACCCCAGAGCCCACACTGGAGGACTCAAGGGGATTCACAGCCCTGCTTGGCTTTTAAGCAAGCTCTGGCAAATGGGGGCTTCGGTAAAGTCTTTGCTGGCTCTCTCGGTATAGCCGGTTCCCCAGTGGGGGACACCAGCTTCGGGTGCCTGCCAGACACTGCTCATGCTCACACAACAGCAGGGGGAAGGGAAAAAAAGCTTAGTAACTGCTCTGAGCTCCGATTTTAGTCATTGCATTGTGGGGGGAGTTTGGAGGGGACAGATTTCTTTCACCCTAGTGAGTGGAGCCTCCTTGGGTCAAGTGGATTTCTGCTTGGTGCCTGGATGTCCTGTCTTGCACACCTATCACACCACCTTTCTGCCCTGGCTCCTTCAGCCCAGGAGCTAGGCATTCACAGGTGTTCACACTGGTGCAGATCCCAAAAGCCAGCCCAGAGCTTTTCATTTCCATTCTGATCCTGGGCAACTGGGTCTTGGTTTTCTGGGTTGCAAATGGATCCTTTTTTTTCTCTGGTTTATTTCCCACTACTCCCCCTCACACACACACATAAACACACTTGCACACACATGCATACTCACACAGAGGCTATCAGTTCTCTATGTCCATGCCCATGAATGACTCTCTCTTTCCAATCATATGTATATACACACAGATGATTATTCATGAACAGCTTGTTATACAGAGGAGAGAAATGAACACAATATTCATTAGTGCTGAAACGAACACACCTGGCACTTATCCTAAGTAGTCCTACCCCAGGAATTTCTGTAACTTGGCATGGACGAAGCCCTAAGGGATATAAAACTAACTCTGAAAAGATGATCTGTCCAAGCAGAGGAGAGCTGGAAATGGGAAGTGACGTCAATGATTGGTTCGGCACAACCCTCCAGAAGAGGGGTGAGAATTCCAGTAAATCCATCCTTCCTTTCCAGTTCAGACAGGTGTGCATCAGGAAGTAGCATGCATGGGCGGGTCTGCCAGTGAGTCCCTCAGGAAGGTGAAGGACATTTTGTGAGTTTTTGGTGCTGGTCTTTCTTCCTGAAGCCTAGACCTTGAGCCTTCGCCAGAGTCCTTGAGTAGTGGGAATCTGGTGGGCCAATGGAAGACACAGTGCTTGATCTGGGAAGATGGCTGGAGGAACGCGCCCAAAGAGTGTGGAGATCAGGCAGAGAGGCCTGCAGAGAGTGTCTCCAGAATGTTTGCCCATCAGGTAGTAGTGGGATCCCAAGTTAAAGTGCTGGAAAGCCATGCCTCCTCCATAGCTCATGAAGCCTGTTCTTGGAACCCAGAGCCCACTCTAGCTGACTCCATGGGGTTCACAGCCCTTCCTTGCCTCCAAATGTGCTCAGGTCAACTGTGTTTTTCTGCATGGTCTTTTTGGTTACCCTGCTCACCACTGTGGTTCTCCAGCTTTGAGGTCATTAGAGGACCTTGTCTCTTCTTAGCCTGGATGATGGTTCTGTAGCCTTCCCAATAGTCAGGCAAGGATCCCTCTGGCATGTGCTGTGGGTAGAGGCTTCATGGAGGAAGTGCTTGTCAGAAAAGTCAACACCTCTCACCTGAGGGTCAGTCTCCTTTTCTGCATTGGTCTTTTTGCCTGGATTTGGAAAGTGACCAACTTGATTTGTCTGCATCCTTGCAGCTTCTTGGCTTGTGTGCTCTGTATGCAGGCTCTCAGGGTTTGCAGCCTCAGCTCTTGTGACTCCTTCATTTTCAAGTGTGTCTTGCTCTTAATCTGGCTCTGGGATAGTTTCCCAAGCTGGGACTTCTCTTCTGAGTGCCCAGGTTCAGGCTTCTCAACCATATATATATATATGTGATATACATTCATATATTTATATGTATATATAAATGTACCTTGATATATACATATATATTCTCAACCATATATATATGTGATATACATTCATATATTTAAATGTATATATAAATGTACCCATATATATATATATATATATATATATATATATATATATATATATATCACAGGTTACTTGCACCTGTGTGATGCCTGCTGTGATATATATATATATATATATATATAATATTCTGTTTAAATTATCATAAATTATACATATATATATCCCTCTGTATGATGGCCACTGTATATGTGATCTCTGTTTGATATTCAATGTAGTCTTCCCTATCTAATGGAGACAATGTATGACCATGAGTTGATTTACACTATGAGATGGACTTGTCATGATATTCAACTTTGTGCTGTTCACTCTAATTTAATCCATGTGACGTTTGGGTGAGAACTCTGTTTAATTATCATTTTGTGAGGGCTACAATGTAATGGCCACTGTGAAATGGTCATAATTCATGGCTACTGTGTTGTGTTCACTGTGTGATGGTTACTCTGTGATGGTTACTGTGTTATGGCCACTTTTTGAGGGCCTCTGATTGACAGTAATGTGTTTTTTGACACTGTTGATGGTCACTGTATGCTGGCCACTTAATGATGGCCTGTGTGTGTTGGTCACTGAATTATAAATTCTGTGGGATCCCACTATGTGATGGTCAAAGTTTGATAGCCACTGTGATGGTCACCCTGTGATGGCCATTATCTGATGCTCACTGTTTGATATCCCACTATGTCATTTATATGGTGTGATGGTCACTGTGTAAATTTGACCTTGTGTTGGACAATGTGTGATTGACATTGAGTTTTGTTCACTCTGCAATGATCAGTGCTTCATCACCAATACATGATTTTCACTACCATGGGCTGTGACTGACGGTTGTTTTGTAATGGCCATTCTGTGCTGGCTAATAATTGATGGTTAGCTGTATGATTTAATTGCATAATGGTCACTCTGTAATCACTGATATGTGATGAACATTTTGATTGATACTGTTTTATTGTCACTGTGTAATATTCATTATATGATGGCCACTGTGTGATAGTGATTATGTCATAAACATGGTGATGCCCAGAGTGTTAAAGACGGCATGTGATGGACACCGAGTGTTGGCCAATGTTAATGTACATGGTGATGGCCAACTCTCTGATGGTCACAGTGTGAGAGACACTGTGTGAAGGCCATGATGTGATGGTCACTGTGCTGGTCAACATATGCTTATCATTTTATACTCTCCACATTTTCATTATCATTGCAATATGAAAGTAGATTGATAGCTGTTGTTTTCTGGCTACAGCATAATGGTCACTCTGTAATGGCATCTCTGTGGTCATATCTGGGTGATGGATACTGTAAAATCCACTATGTTGTGACCAGCATGTGATGGCCATAAATGATGCCCAATTTGTGATAGTCATTGTGATGAACCGCTGTGAGTAATTCACTGAGTGATCATCATTTTGTGATGGACATAGTGTGATGGTCACTGTGTGATGGCCACCTTGGAGTGGAAAGTATGTAATGTTCTCTTTTTATCATCACTATGCGATGGCTTCCATATGGAGGTCACTAGTAATCAACATAATGTGTTGACCAAAGTTTTATATCCTCTGTGTGATGGTTGAGGATCATAACCCCTATAGGATGCCCAATGTGATATAGACACAATGAGATAGCCAACTCTCTGATGGTCACTCTGCAATGGCCACACTGTGAACACTGTCTGATCCCCAGTATTCGATGTTTGCTTTTGGACTGTCACTCTTTAATTGAAATATATGGTGAACACTAAGTGAGCATCACTATTTGATAGCCACTCTAATGGACTCTCTTCTATGGATACAATGGGAAGTCCAGTGACTGATGGCCATTGTGTGATGTCCACTGTTTAAGGGCCAACTCTGTGATTTATTCTCCATGATGGGCATTGTTTGATGCTCTCTGTGTGATAGCCTTAATGATGCTCAATTTATTAAAGGTCCTATGTTAATGTCCAGCTGTGTAATGATCATACTGAGGGACACTATGTGATCGGAATTATGTGATGGCCACTCTGTGATTGCTAATACATGATGGTTACTTTTGATGACTAAAAATATGATGGTCACAGTTTGATGGTCACTATGTGCTGCCCCACTTTAGGTGATGTCTGCAGATGTCCTGCTCCAGCATTGTTGTCTAACCATGGACATTTGTGTGCAGTTTGTGAGAATGAAGACACTAACCACCAGTTCTCATTCAAGCAAGGGGCCTGTAACAGCTTCAGCCATCATTATTTATACAAGATATAAAGCATTGAATCAGTCCTTAAACCATATACACACAATCAACAAAACCAAACTTAGCAGGTTGTCATCATGTATTACAACATACTTCTTCATACAGAAGAAGGAAGAAGTCTGAAGTGAAGGATTTGGAAGGCATGGATGGAAGACAAGAAAGGGGGAAAGTGATGTACTATATTTTAATCAAAGATTATAAAAGTCAATTTAAATTTAGAAAGTTGGTCTAGAAATGTCTCAGCAGTTAACAGCCTGGGGTGCTGTCCAGAGGGCCCTGGTTTTATTTCCAGAACACATATGTGCTGTAAGATCATTTGCTGGAATCTTCCACCCTGCTCTTGCCTCTGTGGGTACTTCACAGAGACACATGCAGGCAAACACCCATATAACTAAAATAAAAATAAAGGGTAAAACACAAAGTAGAACGAATTTTCTACAGTGATGTCACACTCCTGACACAGCAGCCAGGGCTACTGAAAATGAACTCTGTCTGGTCTTGCATGGAAGCAGCTGTGACCTTCTTCTGAGCCAGCCTGCTCAGTGGCAAAAGCATCTTTGTTCTGAGGACACACTGGCTCATCACAGCCATGCATTGTTGAACAATGTCTATGGTGCTAATTAATAGGTGACTATTCCTAGATGATTTTTGTATTTGTGGTTTTGGTTCTTCCTATTTGTGAAAATTGTGACATTGATATCTCTACATTTCGATCATAAGTCATGGTTAAGAAATAGCACTGGCTCAAAAGCAATCTACTGTCTCAGTGTCATTGACTTGTAAGGAATCTGTCTGTCTCCATTTTCAATACAGAAGATATGACCCCCGTATTTGTAAATATATGGTTACATTTATTGTATGAGCTGAGTTGCTGCTTTTAAGTCCATTTTCTGGAGCCATCCTTGCCCCAAATCTTGACCTTGACTTGTTTTTGAGAACACCCTGATTCCCCCTCATTACCCTTTAATCACATAGCGAAAAATTGGTGTTAATTTGAGATTTTACTGTATGACTTTACTGCCCCATTTTTTTCACTTTAGTAAACCTTTCTAAAAGTGAAATTTTTCACTTTTGTAACTATCTGTGATTTTACTCCTTAAAAGTGTCCCAGGAAATGAATCCATTGCTGCACTCTTAAACTGGAATTAGGAGCAGTCTTAGCCATCCTTTGGCTACAAACCAGTATAATCAAGCTTGCTTCAAATAATGTGCAAAATTGTGGTAGTGGCCTTATTCTTTCCTGAGGCGATTATTACTTGATCATCATTTAGATGTTAGAGTACGAGACGAAAATGGCAGAGATATGTCTTTCTATCACCTTTATGCATGACTTTGAGTAAAATTTCCCCAAATACTAGCTTTTACATTGTGACCATGTTCAAATGTGGAACTGTTAACTTAGCATGTGTAGAAATAACTAGAACTCTACATGAAGGTACCCAGATTCTCAAAGTAAAATCACCACACTTTCGTTTTTTTAAGTTAACTTTTATTTCAATTCATATGAGTTATAGTTTATTAACTTTTTATCTCAGCTATACAATGCTTCCCCCACTTTCTTTTCTTTTTTTTTTTTTTTTTTTGAGAAAAAGCGTTTTTTTTGGAATGTCTCTATGCTTTTCTTGCTTATTTCAGGTAGGAAATGTCTCAGCTGTTCTGACTTGGCTCTTGTGATAGCCAAGCTTAGTAGTAAAACAGCCTACATCTGGAATTAACTCACACAGTTGGATATACCTGTGAGTGGTTTTAATTCTTTTAAATTTATATTCATTTTGCCTTCTTGTTGTAGACTCAAGCTAACTGATACACTGTTTTAAAGGTCTAGGTCCAATTCATTCATAATCCTTGATTGATGCTTCAGTCTCAGCAGGCACCTCTTGGCCTTAGTTAGTTGGCAGTGTTGGTCTTCTTGTGGAGTTCCTGTCCTTTCCAGGTCTTTTTCTCTTTCCTCCCTCTTTTCCACAAATGTCCCTATGCATCACCCAATGTTTGGTTTTGAGACTGCATGTGTTTTGAGGTGCTGCTGGTTAACACCTCTCAGAGGACAATGCTGTCAGGTTCCTGTCTGCAAGTTTAGCAGAGTATCATTCATAGTGTCATGGGTTGGCACTCTCTGGTAGGTTGGATCTTTGGTTGGGCTAGGCATTGGTTGGGCATTCCCTCAGTCTCTGCTCTCTCTGCTTATCTTCTTTGCTGCACATATTATAGGCAGGGTAAATTTTTGTTCAACGTTTTTGTGAGTAGGTTGGTGTTCCCTTCACTCTGCTAGGAGACTAGTCTAGTTAGTGGGTGTCCTCTTTAGTCCCTATTGCCTCTGCCATTAGGAGTCTCTGCTTGTGTACCCCTCATATCCTCCCAGCAGCCTACCCTGACTTAGGTTTCCAGCTTGTCACAGACACATCCCATGCTCAGATTTTCTTTTCTCTACAGGCCTTCTTTACTCTCGCCTTTGCTCTTTCCAGGTCTGACCTCCTCCTCTTTTCACTGCGACCCCTCTGCCACCTTGTTCTTGTCTTTAGCCTATAACCTCTGTCGATTGCAAATAAATTCCTGAGTGGAATTTATGCATCCCTTCTTGAATCTTCTGTGCTACTTACTGTCTTTGGTTCAGTGCCTTACAGTATGCTTATCATGTACTCTATGGCTAAAATCCACCTGTAAGTGATTACATACCATGTATGTATTTCCAGATCTGACATATCTCACTGAGAATGATCTTTTCGAGTTCTATCCATTTCCCTGCAAATGTCATGGTTTCTTTTTTTTTTATAGCTGAGTTGTATTCCATTGTGTAAACTTACCAATTTCTTTATCCATTGTTTGGTGGAGGCACACCTGGGTTTTTTCCAAATTCTAGATATTACACATAAAGTTGCTGTGAACATAGTTGAGCAAGTATCCTTGTCTGGTGGATTGTCTTTCAGGTATATATCCAGGAGTGCTATAGAAGTGTCTTGAGGTAAAGCTATTCCCAGTTTTCTGAGAAATTGCCAGATTGATTTCCAAAGTGGTTTTACAAGTTTACACTCCCACCAGCAATGGAGCAGTGTTCCCCTTTCTCCACACTCTTGCTAGTATGTGCTGTTGCTTGAGAATTTGATCTTAGCCATTCTGACAGGTGTGAGAGGGAATCTCAGGGTCATTTTGATTTGCATTTCCCTGTTGACCAAGAATGTTGAACATTTCTTTAAGTGCTTTTCAGCCATGAGAATCCTCTGTTGAGAACTTTCTGTTTAGTTCTGTACTCCATTTTTTAAATAGGTTATTTCTTTATTGGTGTTTGATTTCTTGAGTTTATTATGTATTTTGGATATTAACCCTTTGTAGGATGTAGGATTGGTGAAAATCCTTACCTAATCTACAGACTGTTTTTTCCTTTTATTGACAGTGTCCTTTGCCTCATAGAAGATTTCCAGTTTCAAGAAGTGCCAATTTTGAGTTATTGACCTTAGATTCTGTGCTGCTGATATTCTGATCAGGAAGTTGTCTCCTGTACCAATGAGTTCCAGGTGCTTCTCCACTTTCTCTTTTTATAGATTTATTGTATTTGGTGTTATATTGGGGTTTCAATCAACTTGAATTTGAGTTTTGTAGAGGGGCATAAATAAGAATCTATATTTGTTTTACCATATGAAGTTTAGAGTGTTCTTTCAAGGTCTATTAAAAATTGCGCTGGTATTTTGATGGGGATTGCATTGAATTTGTCGATTGCTTTTGATAAGATGGCCAATTTTACTATATTAATCCCACCAGTCTACAAGCATGTGATATCATTCTATCTTCTAATATCTTCTTCAGTTTCATACTTCAGACACCTAAAGTTCTTGTCAGATAGGCCTTTCATTTGCTTGGTTAGAGTTACACCAAGATAACTTATATTATTTGTTACTATTGTGAAGGGAGTAGTTTCCCTAATTTCTTTCTCCATCCGTTTGTTGCTTTTGTATAGGATGGCTACTGGTTTTTTGATTTTTTTTTTTATCCAGCCACTGTTTATCAGTTTTCAGTGTTGTTTGGTAGAATTTTTGGTGTCCCTTGCATACACTATCATGTCATCTTCAAATAGTGATAGGAGAGCTCTACATGAATTTGTCAAGACTCCCCATGCTTCCTTTTTTGAGTCAAACTGTTGCTTTAGAAATGATTCCAGGCTTTCCTTGCCTGGTTCATGAAAGAACTAAGTCTCAGCCCTTCTGTCTTGGCTGTTGTAATGGCAAAGTTTGCTAATTCAACTGACTCCATATGGAAATATCTAACACCTTCACACGTAGGTACACTTGTTAGGGTAGTGTATTGTTTTCTTTCTTTCTTTCTTTCTTTCTTTCTTTCTTTCTTTCTTTCTTTCTTTCTTTCTTTCTTTCTTTCTTTCGATTCGGAACCCAATGTCTAGTGTACTAATAAGGTGCCCTGAGGCAAGAAGTCTTGGATCAGGCCCAGTCTCTAACAGATACTGTCTTGCTTAACCCATAATGTTAAAATTTGATTGAATGACCACACCACACAGCAAAATACCCCTCACCTTGAGGTATTTACCCTTTAATTATGCAACACATCATCTCCTCAGGGACGCTGTTTTGATCCCATGCAGACCACCTCCTTTTGCAGGCAGAAAATAAAGCCTACTTTTTCAAGTTTATGTCTCTGATGTGGGTTTTCTAGGCTTCCTCCTAGAAACCAACACCTACTGAGTACAAGAAGGCAGAAGGGCCAGCTATTGGAGTTTGGGTGCTAGTGCTACTGAAATGCAAGTCTCTGCAGATCTAGGAAAATACTGTGCCTGGGCCTGAAACCAGTGCCAGGAAACACTGTGCTATGTGCCTTTAGCAATCCTAAGGTAAGTGCTCTTGTTTCAGCCCTCACTAGCCAATCAGAATGTGTAGGTGAACTGCCAGTCAGACAAGACGGCAGGATTTCCTGGACAACATCCTCCAAGGCTGGATTCTGTAGCTGAGTAAGTGCTTGTGATCCTGAGCTTCTGCCTGGAGCTGCAAGGGCTCTGAGTATGAGCTTGGAAACCTCAACATGGTAAGTGAGGGACCACCATGTGGGGAGGAGTGGGCTGATGAGTCTTGGGAGCTTCTGCGGTGGACCCTCCTAGTGGCTCCATGTGAAGTAGTGGCCCAAAATGGTCTGAGCAACTATCAGGACCCACAGGTTGTACTCTGAATAATTTCATTCTGTGCATTGCCTCTGTGTGTTGGCAACAGGGCTGTGTGTAGACATATCCTAGTACTCCACAGTACAATGCTTGTGGTGTGACACACATGGCGGTTAGGTAGGCAGCAGCTGCAGCAGCAGGTGCCGCTGGGACTTGCAGGGGCATGTCCTGCCTGGTGTTGGGTGCTAACATCCTAGCTGGTGTTCCCCTCCAATAAGCAGCTGGCCTAGCCCAGGCAAACTGGAGAAGTTTGCAGTTGGCCACAGGAAGGAACACAGCAGGGGCGCCCAGCTTTCTGCTCTTGGCATCTGGGGCTCCTATGAGACCCACCTGTGAGAAGCTGTTGATTCCAAGCTCAGGTGATGGAGCATGGAGCTGAGGGCTGTGCAGTAGAGGCCCTAGCCAGGTGGTAGCCACAAGAACTTGAATTTGGCAGGACTGGGCAGGGGCGTTGATCCTCAATTGGCTGCAGCATTGGATCAGGCTGGCAAGCCATAGCCCTAGGAGGCTTCTTGTAACAGATACTTAAGTTTTGGTAACAGCAAGACCAAGAGCCAAGGCCCGACAACCCCAAGCAGAGGCACATGGGAGAGAAGCACAACTATCCTCCTCCCTAGGCCTTACAGCAGGGCTGATCCGCATCCTAGGCATCCTGAGGGTCCACTGGGGCCTGCTTCTCGGCATTGTCAGGATTTCTGCCCTAAGACAGCACAGTTGCAGCACGGGTATCCTATCCGTGCCTACCATGCTCAGATGAGGACCTGTACAATGGTGCTGGGCTCCTGACTGCACAAAATGTGCACCCTGTGCCATCTCAACTACTGCACTGGTGGCGTGGAGTCCTGTTAGGGGCAGCATGTCTTCACTACTGCTGCTGCTGCTGCTGCTGCTGCTGCTGCTGCAAGGATCAGGGCTGCAGACCATCCACATCAGCGTCCTAGGCCCTGTGCTTGTGCTCATCCCACAATGCTCAGCACCTCTACTCTAGCAGCAGCAAATGGAAGCCCACTACCCCAGAAGTGGTGCACTACATATCCTGGTAGTACTAGCTTATCAAAGTGTCCTGAGTTCAGGCCCGTGGGGTGGGGACTGAGAGGTGTGAGCTGTGTTGGCTATAACTGGAGCCCAGTGACCTGCTGTTAGCTGCAGGGGAGAGCTGAGTGGGCTAGAAAGACAAGATGACCATAGCTGATGACTACTCAGATCCCTTTGATGCCAAAAATGAGCTAAAGAGCTAATCAGGAAAGGGGTAAAGTACTGGCAACAGGGAGCCCTATGTAGCCCAAAGGATTCTGACAGAATTCAAGAGGTAAGAGAGTGTAAGGTCCCAACACAAAGGCATCCAGTTGTATGACTCCACTTGTGAGCCCAAAGGCCAGAGCATGGACTCTGACTCAGAGCACTGTGTGAGTTTTACCTGCAGATGAGCCAGCTGCCCCATTATGATGATAGAATGGCTAATGAGTATCATCAGCCATGGGAAAGGAAGCAGGTCACCATCTCCACCCTGGCATCCCTGTTCAACAGCAATGAAAAGAGGAATTCATCCCCCTCACCCTCCAAGGACCTATGTTGTCATGTCTTTGCTCCTGGAGAAGGGGGTGGGATCCATTTGGACTTCATTTTGTGGAGGTAGAAATCTTTACTACTAAGTTGTGATGTGCAAGATTAGAATTGATGATGGAAAGGATTTACCAATGCTTAGGGATAGTCACACAAAGGGGAAATTACCTAAAGGAGGGTTGCTTCTACAACACTCCAAAATATGTGGTAGGCTAACCAGGCTTGTTAAAGATTAGGTCCTAGAAAATATGTTCATTCACTAAGACTGCCCCAACCATAGGAAAAGCAGACAACTGATTTACAACCCACCACTAGCAAATCCCCATGTTAAATGAGAAGGAGACTAAACAAGCTTCTCAAAGGGGCATTACAGGGTCACAACCAACATTAAGACCTGGTGTGCCCTAAAGGTCAAATTTTCTTCCTGAGAAAAGCATAGATCTGCCAGGTAGTCAAGAAGATCCCAGGTGACAACTATTTGAGAAAGACGAACACTGCTGTTCTTGATCAAGCTTGATCTTGAACTCACTTGATCAAGCAAGGCTTTCCCTGAGTCCTTCATGTGTAGAAAAGAAACAGCTCTTTCTCACACTTAGGAACCTGCTTTTCAGATCCAGTAACACCCTGGGGCCTAGGCCTAGGGAACTATTTGTAGGGCCCTGAGTTACAGCGAAATTAACAGAGCTCCTTTTCCAAAACCAGGAATATGTTTGGGAGAGTTGGACATGCTCTGGTGCCAGGACATTTGGGGTGGGGTCACTTCTGTTACTGAGACCTCCCACTCTTCCCTCTACATGGGGCTGTTGTTTTCAATTCCAAGGCTGCAATGGGCTACATCAGGAATGTATTTGAAATACCCTGCGTGTTCCCCTTAAGCAGCACTCTTTAACTTCCTTGTGTGATTATGCCACTGTATGATTGTTTCTGCTGTCTTCATAGATGTCCACCATTTCCTTCAACTTTTACCTGGAAGTAGTGGACACGATGTTCTTTCTTTCTTCTTTCTTTCTTTCTTTCTTTCTTTCTTTCTTTCTTTCTTTCTTTCTTTCTTTCTTTCTTTCTTTCTTTTTTCTTTCTTTCTTTCACTTTATTCACTTTTAGGCCCCTTAAGCTCCCTCCACCCCACCACAATCCCTCCCTTCCTCCTCCCTCTGCAAGGATGCCCCTCCCCAAGTCCATTGATAGGGGAGGTCTTCTTTTTCTTCCTTCTGATTCTAGTCAATTAGGTCTCATCAGGAGTGGCTGAATTGTCTTCTGCGGCATTGTGATGCTGGTTCCCCTTCAGTGGGAGGGAATTAGAAAGCAGAAAATTCAGTTCATGTCAGAGACAGTCCCTGTTCCTATTACTATGGAACCAATTTTGACCCTGAACTGCCATGGAGTACATCTGTGCAGGGGTCTTAGGTTATCTCCATACATGGTCCTTGGTTGGAGTATCAGTCTCAGGAAAGACCCCTGTGCCTAGATTTTTTGATTGTGTTGGTCTCCTTGTGGAGTTCCTGTCCTCTCCATATCTTATTGTGTACCACTTCTTTTCCTAAGCTTACCTACACTCTGTCCAAAGGTTGGCCATAAGTCTCAACATCTGCTTTGATAGTCTGCAGGGCAGAGCCTTTCAGAGGTCCTCTGTGTCAGGCTCCTGACTTATTCCCTCTTTTCTCCTTCTACTGATGTCCATTCTCTTTGCCTTTCTGGATAGGGCTTGAGCAATTTATCAAGAGTCCTCCCTCTTGATTAGTTTCTTTAGATATACAGATTCTAGTAGGTTTATTCTATATTATATTATATATTATTCTATAATATATGAGTGAGTATATACTGTGTGTGTGTGTGTGTGTGTGTGTCTTACTGTTTGGGGGATAGCTCACTCAGGATGATCTTTTCCAGATCTCACCATTTACCTGAAAATTTCATCATTTCCTTCTTTTTTATTGCATAGTAATATTCCATTGTTTAGATGTACCACAATTTCTGTATCCATTCCTCCACTGAGGGGCATCTGGGATGTTTCCAGCTTCTGTCTATTACAAATAAAGCTGCTACAAACATGGTTGAGCAAATGTTCTTATTGTGTACTTGATCCTCTTTGTGTATATACTGAGGAGTGGTATAGCTGGATCTTGAGGAAGTACTATTCCTAGTTTTCTGAGGAAGTGCAAGATTGCTTTCCAGAGTGGTTGTACAATTTTACATTCCCAAGAGCAGTGGAGGAGGGTTCCCCTTTCTCCACAACCTCTGCAGCACGTGTTGTCATTTGAGTTTTTCCTCTTAACCATGTTGATGGGTGTAAGGTGAAGTGTTAGTGTCCTTTTGATTTGCCTTTCTCTGATGGCTAATGAGGTTGAGCATGTCATTAAGTTTTTCTCTGCCATTCGATAATCCTCACTTGAGAATTCTGTGTTTAGCTCTGTACTCCATTTTTTAATTGGATTACTTGATTTGTTCCTGTTCAACATCTTCTTCTTTTTTTAATTTCATTTTTTTCTTATCAGTTACATTTTATTAACTCTGTATCCCAGCTGTGTCCTGTTCCCTCATACCTTCCCAATCCCACCCTCCCTCTCTCATCTCCACCATGCCCCTTTTCATGTCCACTGATAGGGGGGACCTCCTCCACATTCATCCTATCCAGTTTTTTTTTTCAGGTATCTTCAGGACTGGCTGCAAAGACCTCCTCTATGGCCTAACAGGGCTGCTCCTCCTGAAAAGAACACCAACAGCACAGGCTCTAAGAGCAACAATCAATAAATGGGACCTCATGAAACTGAAAAGCTTCTGTAAAGCAAAAGACACTGTCATCCAAACAAAATGACTGCCTACAGATTGGGAAAGAATCTTCACCAACCCTTTATCTGACAGAGGGCTAATATCCAGCATATATAAAGAACTAAAGAAGCAAAAAAACAACAAACCAAATAATCCCATTAAAAAAATGGAGAAGGGAGCTAAACAGAGAATTCTCGAAAGAGGAACATTGAATGGCAGAGAAACAGTTAAAGAAATGCTCAACCTCATTAGCTATTATGGAAATGCAAATCAAAACGACCCTGAGATTTTACCTTACACGCATCAGAATGGCCAAGATGAAAAACTCAAGTGATAAAACATTCTGAAGAGGTTGTGGAGAAAGGGGAACCCTCCTCCACTGCTGGTGGGAATGTAAACTGGTTCAACCACTTTGGAAGTCAATCTGGTGCTTTCTCAGACAATTAGGAGTAATGCAACCTCAAGAACCAGCTCTACCACTCCTAGGTATATACCCAAAATTTACTCAAGTACACGACAAGGACATTTGTTCAACAATGTTTGTAGCAGCTTTATTTGTAATAGCCAGAACTTGGAAACAACCCAGATGTCCATCAATGGAGGAATGGATAGAGAAATTGTGGTATTTTTACATGATGGAATACTACTCAGCAATCAAAAAGGAGGAAATCCTGTTTAACTTCTTGAGGTACTTATATATACTGGAAATTAGTCTTCTGTCAGATAAAGGGATAGTGAAGATCCTTTCCCAATCTGTAGGCAGTCATTTTGTTCTGAGGACATTGTCCTTTGCTTTACAGAAGCTTTTCTGTTTCATGAGGTCCCAGTTATTGATAGTTGCTCTTAGAGCCTGTGCTGTTGGTATTCTGTTCAGGAAGTTGTCTTCTGTGCCAATGAGGTCATTTTTGTCAAAAATCAGGTATCCGTAAATGTGTGAGTTTATTTCAGGGTCTTCTATTCAATTCAATTGATCCACCAGTCTGTTTCTATGCCTGTACCATGCAGGTTTTATTATTGCTCTATAGTACAGCTTGAGATCAGGGATGGAGATACCTCCTGAAAATCTTTTATTGTAGAGAATTATTTTAGCAATTCTGGGATTCTTGTTGTTCCAAATGAAGGTGAGAATTTTTATTTTAAGGATGTAAAGAATTGTGTCGGTAATTTGATCGGAATTGCATTGAATCTGTAGATTGCTTTTGGTAAAATGGCCATTTTTAATATATTAATCCTGCCAAGCCATGAGTATGGGAGATCTTTCCATCTTCTGATATCTTCTTCCAATTCTTTCTTCAGAGACTGAAAATATTTTTCATACAAGTCTTTGACTTGCTTGGTTAGTTTCAGACCAAGGTACTTTATGTCCTTTGTGGCTATTGTGAAGGGTGTTGTTTCTCTAATTTCTTTCTCAGACCTTTTGTCTTTTGTATACAGGAAGGCTACTGATATTTTGAGTTAATTTTATATCCAGCCACTTCGCTGAAGCTGTGAATCAGCTGTAGGAGTTCCCTAGTAGAATTTTTGGAGTCACTCAGGTGTACTATCATATCATCTTGTATTTCCTTGTTCTCTTTTAATTGTCTAAATGCTCTAGGAAGGATTTTACGAACAATGTTGAAGGGATATGGAGAGAGTGGGCAGTCTTGCCTTGTCCTGGATTTCAGTGGGATTGATAAGTTTCTCTCCATTGAGTTTATTGTTGGCTATAGGCTTGGTGTGTGTTGTCTTTACTATGTTCAGGTATGTGCCTTGTATCCCTGATCTCTCCAAGACTTTCAACATGAATGGATGTTGGATTTTGTCAAATGCCTTTTCAGCATCTAAAGAGACTACCATGCATTTTTTTTTCTTTCAGTTTATTTGGTGGATCACATTGATGGATTTCCATATATTGAATCACCCCTGCATGCCTGGGATGAAGCCTACTTGGTCATAGTCGATGATGTTTGATGTGTTCATGGATTCGGTTTGCAAGTATTTTGTTGAGTATTTTTGCATCAATGTTCATGAGGGAGATTGGCCTGAAATTCTCTTTCTTTGTTGGGTCTTCAAGAGGTTTAGGTACCAAGGTGACTGTGGCTTCATAGAATAAGTTTGGTAGTGTTCCTTCTGTTTCTATTTTGTGGAATAGTTTGAAGAGTATTGGTGTTTGCTCTTCTTTGAAGGTCTGGAACCATCTTACCCTGGGCTTTTTTTTTTTTTTTGCTTGGGGGACTTCTGTTGACATTTTCTATTTCCTTAGGGGAAGGGCTATTCAACTGATTTACCTGGTCTTGATTCAGCTTTGGCATGTGGAATTGGTAAAGAAAATTGCACATTTCAATTAGATTTTCAAATTTTGTGGCATATAGGCTTTTGAAGTAAGACATAACTATTGTTTGGATTTCTTTGGTGTCTGTGGTTATGTCCCCCTTTTCATTTCTGATTTTGTTGATTTGGATAGTGTCTCTTTGCCTTTTAGTTAGCTTGGCTAAGTGTTTGTATATCTTTTTTATTTTCTCAAAGGTACAGCTCTTGGTTTCATTGATTCTTTGAATTGTATTATTTGTTTCTAATTTATTGATTTCAACCATGTGTTTGATAATTTCCAGCCGTCTACTCCTCTTTGGTGTGTCTGCTTCTTTCTATTCTAGGGCTTTTACGTGAGCCATTAAGTTGCTTGAATGAGATGTTTTGAATTTCTTCTTAAAGGCACAGAGTGCTATGTACTTTCCTCTTGGCACTGCTTTCATTGTGTCCCATAAGTTTGAGTATGTTGTGCCTTCATTTTCATTGATTTCTAGGAAGTGTTTAATTTCTTTCTTTATTTCTTCTCTGACCCAACTGCCTGATCAAGCAAGGCTTTCCCTGAATCCTTCATATGTAGAGGAGGAACATAGCTCCTTCTCAAACTTAGGATCCTGCTTTTCTAGTAACAGTCTGGGGCCTAGGCCTTCGACACTTTTTGTAGGGCTCTGAGTTACAGTGAAATTAAGAGAGCTCCTTCTCCAAAACCAAGAATATGTTTGGGAGAATTGGTCATGCTCTGGTGCCAGGACATTTGGGGAGGGTTCACTTCTGTTCCTGAGACCTCCAACTCTTCTCTCCACATAGGGCTGTTGTTTTCAATTCCAAGGCTGCAGTGGGCTAGATCAGAAAGTTTTTGAAATACCCTGTGTGTTCCCCTTAAGCAGCACTGTTTAACTTCCTTGTGTGTTTATTCTACAGTATGCTTGTTTCTGCTGTCTTCATAAACATCCCCCATTTCCTTCTATTTTTTACCTGGAAGTAGTGGAGACAATGTTCTTCTTAAGAAGCTTGCATGGCATGAGACCTCTCTACCCAAGCTTTTATCTTTTCTTCCTTGTATTTTACCAGTCTTTCTCATCCCCTGGTACATTCCCTTCTGGACCCCGTCACTGAAGAATGATGTGCTGTTTCAGGACACTCATGTACTTAAGAAATAATTTTGGATATATTTTTTGTTTATTTATTTAAAGTTTTCATTCTCTATAATATATCTACAGCCCTAATTTCTCTCTCTGATTTCACATTCTGCTTCTATGATATAGGAAATAACTCCATGTTTTAAGTTCTGTTTGCAGATGCCCTCTCTCCATTATTCATTTGTATATACTTTTATGTAGTGCTGTTTAAGTGTTATTGAGGCATTCTGATATGTTTTTAATTAATTAATTAATTAATTAGTTAATTTTCTTTACATCCCAAGCACAGATTTTCTTTCTTCTTCACCTCTTAGTCCTTCTCTCTCACCTTTCCCCAGTAATTCCTCCTCTCCTATTCTTCAGAAAAGGGAAGGCCTCCTAATGACAACAAGCAACCTTGACATTTCAAGTTGCAGTTGCCTAGGCACAGCTTCTCCTATTGAGGCCAGTCAATGTGATCCAGTTAGGTAAAGAGATTCAAAGGCAGGCAACAGAGTCAGAGACAGTTCCTGCTATAACTATTAGGAGTCTGACATGAAGACCTTGATACACAACTGTTGCATGTGTGCAGCGAGTCTTGGTCCTTCCAAGGCATACTCTCTTTGAGCTTTTAGTGGCCCAGGTTAGTTGATTCTATAGGTTTTCTTGCGGTGTCTTTGACCCCTCTGCCTCCTACAATTCTTCTTCCTTTTTTTTCCATAGGAATTCCCAACTCCACCTAATGTTTGTCTGCATGTTTTTGCATCTGTTTCCATGAGTTAGGGGGTGAAGCCACTCTGATGACAGTTATGCTAGGTTCCTGTCTCTGTACAGCTTATAGGCAGGATGACATCTTGCCTGCTTAGAGGAGATAGCTTGTTTAGGCTCCATAGGTCCTATCACAAGGGAATCTTAGCCAGAGTCACCCTCATAGATTCCCGGAATTTTCCACTGTACTAGATTACTGCCTGTGCCAGTGCTACTCCTCCATCCACAATCCACTAACTCCAGTTTTCTTTTCAGCCATCCTCCACACACTTCTCTCCTATTCTCCTTTCAACCCCTTCTTCCACTGGATTCCCCATCCATATCCACCACAGATATCAGATGTCTCTTTTATTCTACCTTCTCAATGAGATTCAAGCTTCCTACCTTGAGTACTACTTGTTACTTAGCTTCAGTCCCAAGGACGAAAGGAGTTTCTCAGCTGCAGAGGTTCTGCAGGTGTTCGTGGAATTGAGAGAGTGGATAAGACATTTTCCACAACATGTGACATAGTTTTTGTGGCAGGAAGCAGACATTAAATTATTCTTCAATGTCATTTTGTGTGTGCACTTCACTGATTCTAGTTTTGCCAGAAACCAAAATGGAATATGAATGACTACAGAGCCAAGGCAGACCTTTCTGATCACATCCATTTGAGAGATAAATCTAGACCATGGGACTTCTTTGTTCAAAAGAAATATTAGTATCTGGTGGTTCAAAAACACTTACACTTGAGAGGTCACTTTGAGTTAATTTTGTGGGAGTTTTAAAGTTTGTCTATATTTCTTTTTTTCCTTGTTCTTTATTCTTCCCTCTTACAATACATCTTGACTGATTCCTCCTTTTCTTCCTCTTTTTTCAACCCCCATCCCTTCTCTGCAATATTCATTGCTCCTCCATTTCCCTTGAGAAAAGAGCAAATCTTCAGTGATATTAGCTGAACAAGGCATACCAAAATTCTATAAGACTATGCATAAACCATCGTATCAAGGTTGGACAAAGCAACTCAGTTGGAGGAAAAAAAAGTTGACATCCAAAAGAGTCAGAGATACCCTACTCCAACTCTTAGGAGTTCCACAAAAACCCCCAAATCAAACAACCACAGCATGTACACAGAAGACCAAGCTCAGACCCATGCAGGCTCCATGATGTTGCTTCAGTGTTGGTATAATGTTCTTTTAAAATCTATATGCCTTACCCTTGTTAATTCAAATGCTGATTTCCCCACCCACAACTCTCTGGTTTCAATTTGGATATTGCATTGTGATACTCACTATAAGCATCCTGTCCCAGCTCTTGTGTAAACAGGACACAAATAAAGCAGCTGGATACAATGTTGTGCAATGGGAGGAGCCAGAGGACAGGAAAGAGGGGAGGAGCTAGAGAACGAGGAGGAGCTAGAGAACGAGGAGGAGCTCGAGGAGAGGGGTGCACTAGGAGAGCAGAGCGGGAGGAGAGCTTGGAGGACTTGGAGCATGAACCAGACCTAAGATTTCACAAAAAGCAAGTATAATGTGGGAAATCTAAATGTTAGGAAACTGAGGGCATGGAGGTTTAGGAGGGAGTAAATATTGCCCAGCATTGTGTTCTAGGTTAACTAAAAACCCAGTCTCTGTGTGGTGATTTGGTTTTACAGCTGCTGAGGATTAACAGCAGCAATACCAGAAGTTAAACCCATAGTAAATATTAATAACTTTATACAACAAATGGCGCCCAACTAATCTAAGAATCCACACCCTTTAAATCATACTTTATCATAATTTGGTGGGGGGAATAAGCTCCCAGTGATGTAAACCAAACTTAAAATCTAAAAACTCTCAGGTCAGTTACTGTCTCTTTAAGAGAGACTCTTAAACAGACCTTGGAGCAAAAGGCAGCCTACTGTGGGCAGACCTGAGACTTCCCTAACAAAACTAGCTGCCACTACAGTCTAACAGGATGGAAGAAACAATAAAACAGATTTCTTGGAGCTTGGCTGATAATCTATTCTATGGTTTTAAAACTGAAATAAAGGAAAGTCTAGAAATTGTAACTATGCTTACATTCATAGTCCTCAATTTAACCTTAATCATTGCATTAGCCTTTTATGTCTTCTCGAAGGCAAAGGCTTTAGAAAAGATACTGGAACAGCACAAAGAACAACTAGAAAAACATAAAGGAAAAAATGAAGACTGGAAACAGGACCAAAAACAAGAGATACAAAAACTTACAGAACGCAATCAACTACAGGAAGATAGGGCAGAGGTTTTAGAAAAGATACTGGAACAGCACAAAGAACAACTAGAACAATATAAAGAAAAAATTAAAAGTTGGAAGAGAAGCATAAAACAAGAGATTCAAGAGATTATTGAACAAAACAAACAACAGGGAGATAGGTATGAAATATGGGTGCAGACCTTAAGAGAAGAGTTTAGAATACTAAGTAAAGAAAATACTCAGGTAGAGGCAAAAGACAAAAATAAAGAAAGCCAACCAAAGGTGTTTAGAAAACCAACGTTGGCTTATCCAGTCACTATACAGCAGAAACCAGCAGATGATGATCATCCACTGAATTATCATGAAGCTGAATGGCACCCTGTGGAAATTTAAGGAAAGTGTTACTAATTTTGGAATGCATTCACCATTTGTAAAACAAATGTTGACTTCCTGGTCAATCAAAAGTAGAGTAATCCCCAAGGATTGGGAGGATATGGCAAAGGCAATATTAGAACCTGGGCCATATTTACAGTGGCTATCATGGTGGAGAGAAGAGGCTAGAGAGATAGCACCCAAAAATAGAGCCAGAGGTGTTGGTATTTCTAAGGAACAGCTGCTTGGTGATGGCCAGTATGCTGACACAGAGATACAAGCTGTATATAACGAAGAAACCTTAGCATTATGTCGCTTAGCAGCCTGAAATGCTTGGGACAAGGTTGAGGAATCAGGAAAAAGGCTTGAGCCATTCTCCCAGGTCATACAAGGTCCAAGTGAAACATTTACTAACATTTCACAAAGATTGACTTCAGCTGTGGATAGAAGTATATCAGATCCACTAGCTAGAAAAGCACTAATAGAATTTTTAGCTTTTGAAAATGCTAATACTGAATGCAAAGAGGCAATAAGGCCATTAAGAGCAAGATCTGCTCCAATAGACGAATGGATTAGAAATATGATTGATATTAGACCTCATTCACCCAATTTGACCTTGGTAAGAGAAGCTACCTCAAAAGACCTTGGGAGATGTTGTAATTGTGATGGGCGAGATTACTACAGAAGAAATTACCAGGAAAACCAATATAATTTAAGAAGGGAGCCTATGCTTCCTAGAATATGCAGAAGATGTGGCAAGGGTCGTCACTGGCCTAGTGAATTAGAGCATTCATAGATAAATGGGGTAATCCTTTATCAAAAAACGCCCAAGGGGGCCTCTTGCAGGCCCCAGAACAGGACAGGGATACTCCTCCACAAGAAAATTACACAACTGCTCTGGGAATAAACATTAAAAACTTGGACAGTGAGGCCAAACCAGATTCTATAGATAAATCAAAAAACCAGGAGAACAAAAAACAAATATATTGGCAAACCTCTATAAATGATCAAAGGCCAAAGTTAAAGATAATTTTAAATAATATTGAAATTGAAGGCTTGGTAGATACTGGGGCTGGTGTCACAATTCTTACTTGTAAATCCTGGCCTCCAAATTGGGCACTTCAGGAGGTGGATATTCAATTCCAAGGAGTTGGGACTTTATCTAAAGTGAAACAAAGTGTTAGGTGTTAAACGGCTTAAATGTATAGGACCAGAAGGTCAAATAGGAAAACTAAAACCATACATGGCTGAGATAGCCATAAACTTATGGGGAAGAGATCTGTGACAACAATGGACGACCTAGATTAACATCCCCCCAAGTTCTGAGACAAGCCAAAAAAGAGGTAATACTCCTGATAAAGAAGCTAAAATTATTAAAAAAATGTCATCAAAAACAGTTTCAGACTGTCCAGGCTGTCCATAAACAAAATACAGCAGAGGCCGTCTCTTCAACTGCCTGTTGGGAAGCCACTGCTAATAAAATTCCCACAGCCTTACCACTAAGGTGGTTGGCTGACCAACCTATTTGGATTGAACAATGGTCTATGAGTAAAGAAAAATTACTGGCACTAGAACAGCTAGTCCTGGAACAGCTGGAGGCTCAACATATAGAGGAGTCCAACAGCCCTTGTAATTCTCCGGTATTTGTCATCAAAAAGAAATCTGACAAATGAAGGATGTTAACAGATCTAAGAGCAATTAACAAAATTATTCAGCCAATGGGATCGTTACAATCTGGAATCCCACTGCCTTCCTTGTTACCTAAAGAATGGCCTATTATAGTGATTGATTTAAAGGATTGCTTTTTCACAATTCCTTTACATGAACATGATAGGGAAAGGTTTGCTTTCTCAGTACCCACTTTGAATAGAAGATGTCCAATAAAGAGGTATCACTGGAGGATCTTACCACAGGGGATGTTAAACAGTCCTGCTTTGTGCCAATATTTTGTACAACAACCGTTGGAGGTAATTCGTAAGCAGTTTCCTCAATCCATAATTTACCACTATATGGATGATATTTTATTAGCTGATTCAGATATGAAAACCTTAGAAAATATTTTTGATAAAATAAATAGAACTTTGCCTTGTTGGGGATTACAGATTGCTCCCGAAAAAATACAAAGAGGAGATTCTATTAATTACCTAGGATATAAAATAGGTCTACAGAAAATTCGACCACAAAAAGTACAAATTAGAAAAAAACAGCTAAGAACTCTTAATGATTTTCAAAAATTGCTGGGAGATATTAACTGGCTACGGCCTACCCTTGCTTTAGCTACTCAAGAGCTAAGTAACTTATTTCAAACCTTACAGGGTGATAAGGACTTAAATAGTCCAAGAACGTTACCAGCTGAAGCTGAAAAGGAATTGGCTCTGGTAGAAAGGAAATTACAAGATGCATGTATAGACCGTATTGATCCAAAGAGGGCCTGTATTTTGGTTATTTTGCCCTCCACTCATTCTCCCACAGGAATTCTTATGCAGAGGGAGGACTATATTTTAGAATGGATATTTTTGGCACACAAACAAAACAAAAAACTAAAAACCTATATAGAAAAGGTTTCTGAATTGATCCTAAAAGGAAAAATGAGACTTCGTCAACTGGCTGGAATAGATCCAGCTGAAATTGTGGTGCCCTTTACCAATGCTGAGATTTTGTCATTATGGGCAGACAACGAATATTGGCAAAGAGCTTGGTGTGAATTTTTGGGAGAAATCAACAACAAATATCCAAAAAGCAAGCGACTTCAGTTTATAAAAAAACCAATTGGATTCTCCCTCATATAGTAAAAGGAACTCCAATTTCTGGAGCTCCCACATTTTATACAGATGCCAATAAATCAAAAAAGGCAGGTTATAAGTCAGAAAATCTGAGTAAAGTGGTGGAGAGTCCATATGATTCAGTTCAAAAATCAGAATGATATGCAATTCTCTTGGTGTTATCAGATTTTCAGGACTCTCTTAATATAGTCACTGACTCTCAATATGCAGAAAGAGTTGTTCTGCATATAGAAACTGCTGATCTAATTCAGGATAATTCAGACTTAACTTCACTCTTCCTTCAATTACAACCAGTAATCAGAAATAGAAATAATCAATTGTATATAACACATGTCAGATCTCATACAGGTTTACCAGGTCCTCTAGCACAAGGCAATGATGAAATTGATGAACTATTGATAGGAAGGGTGTTAGAGGCCTCAGAATTTCATAAAAAACACCATGTTAACAGCAAAGGTTTAAAAAGAGAGTTTTCTATCACTTGGCAACAAGCCAAAGACATTGTGAGAAAATGCCCAGCTTGTTCTTTATACAGCCAAACTCCACTCCCTGCAGGAAGTAACCCTAAAGGTAACCAAAGAAATGAAATTTGGCACATGGACGTGCTTTATTTTACAGAGTTTGGTAAATTGAAATATGTGCACCATACTATAGACACATATTCAGGGTTTCAGTGGGCAACAGCCTTAAGCTCTGAAAAGGCTGATTCAGTTATTACCCATTTATTAGAAGTGATGGCAATTATGGGCATACCTAAACAAATTAAGTCTGATAATGCTACAGCGTATGTCTCTAATAAAATGGAAGGATTTTTTTACATATTACAAGATGAAGCATGTCACAGGTATACCTCACAATCCTACTGGTCAAGCAGTTATTGAAAGATCCAATCGTACTTTAAGGGACATGCTTAACAAACAGAGAGGGGTATTAAAAACCCCCAGAGACAGATTACATAATGCTTTTTGACCTTAAATTTCTTAAATGTTAATGAACAACAAACAACAGCTGCGGAGAGACACTGGGTTATAGAAAAACTGCTGAATTATGTCAGCCTATATATTTGAAAGATACCCTAACTTCACAGTGGAGAGTGGGGAATGTGTTACGCTGGGGAAGAGGTTTTGCTTATGTTCATGCAGGAGAAGAAAAATTATGGGTTCCTTCAAAACTAATAAAAATCAGAAATGACAGTGGAAGACCACCGGAAGACCTTAGCCACTCAGAAGAGGAGAGAAATCAAGATCAAACAGAACAGGTAACATAAATTGATAATCCCTTTACCTGGAAATACCTCTGAAACTGACAGACATAAAAAATGTCTCCAGTCAGAACTCCATCAATACTTGGCCAATAATTCTTGGCTATAATATCCTCAAAATGTATTATGCTAACCTTTTAATTTGCATAGATAAAATTGGCTTACATTTTAGTTTCATCCTGCACCTCTCATACATTTATAATTTTAGAACTCTATAATGCTTGTGAGAAATTATATGTTTGCAGAATAAAATAACTAGACAACAGAGATGCTAGAGCAAACCTAACAGAATCATTCTTCAGCATGTTGAGAAACTGACACATCTGTTCCAGCATCTTGCACGTTCCAGCATTCTACTTGTACCTGCCTCAACTTCTTCAACTGCCGTTTCACATCAAAGCCTGCTCCCAAAAGAACTTTGAAGAAAGCCACTAATTTTAACTGGTCCAGCATTTTGGACTGTTCCAAAAAAGACTTTTATTAAGCCTGAAATTTCTCAACATTCAAATGTTATTGGACCACAGATGTTATTACTTGCTTAATTAAAGATTTTTATTTGGGCCCCCTATAGGATTTCTACATGTCCACAATGTCAGCTAGAAGAAACTCATGAGAATGGCGTCCAATTTCCTTTAAAGGGGGTTGGGTATGTTTTTGGTTGTTTGATATGGCTACAAAATTTTATTGTCATTGGGAGATGTTTATTATTAATGGTCTTATTCCAAGTGAAACAAGGAATATACAGGGATATTTTATAGAAATAGAAAAAGGGTAGATTATTGAATCTACTCAACTTAAGGTTTTATTTGTTATTCACAAATAAGGTTAATTTTAACTCTGGTATAGGATTTTGCATATTGATGCAAAAATAAGTATTTTTAATACATTGGTATAAGCTTTAGTATATTGATAAAAAGTCAAGGTTACTTCCAATATTTTTAAACTACTATTAAAAGGTGGTTAGGATATTAGGTATACAAGTTAATTGTTAGTTATTCAACTCAAAGTCATGTCAGACACTAGTTTAATTTGTCACAGGAGTATATCTTGTAGGTTTGACAGATAAATATGATTTTGTATACAAAGCGATTACATAAAGATAGGTAGTCTTCAAAAACTTCGGAGACCTACAGAATATGGCATTTAAAATGTTCTTATTATTTTAAAGATTCTTTGACAATGAGACAAGTCATTTCCTGGCAGCACCCCACCTACCTGAAAGAAGATAATGAGCATCGAAGAACCTCCATATGGAGATGGCTTCAAATGTGGTAAACAAGCCACTCGGGTAAAGAAAATACCCTCGCTTCACAACAGACAAATTCTGCCTAAAATGGGCAAGCTTAAATGCAGGACAAGTCAACTGCCAAACTCTGCCAAGACAGGGTAAGCAAGTCCTAAAAAGTTCCTGCTTCACGTATATGTCTGTCAAAATATTCTGAGCCAGAAGGCTGAAGATGATGCTCCAATGTTATAGAGAGTTATGGGTGACTAACTGTTCAGCAGCAAACTGTCTCTGTCAATTTTTTATTTTTTGGAAGCTGCTAACATGCACTTCCTATTTACTCTCATAACTAATTTTATTCCGTCTCAAGTCTCTGATGGGGTTGAAGAACAAATAATTACAGTAAAACATTTAAGCTTAAGTTGTTTAGAAATTAAGAAATCTTTATATATATTTAATACCAATAAGAATAAAAGTTATTTTAAGTATAGAATTTTAAACTTATCAAGATAGATAGGATAATCAGACACTTTCTCCTAAGATACCCTCTCCATGTGCTAAATACACATGGACTAGACATTGCATGTGTAGATCTTACCTAACAGTTTTCATAATTTCATAATTATTGTTGTATTGAAAGAAAAAGAGCCTTTATTGGACTTAAAGGGGGAAATGTTGGTATAATGTTCTTTTAAAATGTATATGCCTTACCCTTGTTAATTCAAATGCTGATTTCCCCACCCACAACTCTCTGGTTTCAATTTGGATATTGCATTGTGATACTCACTATAAGCATCCTGTCCCAGCTCTTATGTAAACAGGACACAAATAAAGCAGCTGGATACAATGTTGTGCAATGGGAGGAGCCAGAGGACAGGAAAGAGGGGAGGAGCTAGAGAACGAGGAGGAGCTAGAGAACGAGGAGGAGCTCGAGGAGAGGGGTGCACTAGGAGAGCAGAGCGGGAGGAGAGCTTGGAGGACTTGGAGCATGAACCAGACCTAAGATTTCACAAAAAGCAAGTATAATGTGGGAAATCTAAATGTTAGGAAACTGAGGGCATGGAGGTTTAGGAGGGAGTAAATATTGCCCAGCATTGTGTTCTAGGTTAACTAAAAACCCAGTCTCTGTGTAGTGATTTGGTTTTACAGCTGCTGAGGATTAACAGCAGCAATACCAGAAGTTAAACCCATAATAAATATTAATAACTTTATACAACACTTCAGTCTGTGTCTTTTGGAGTATTTCATTGCCCTCCTTATGAATTCTCCTTAGTTGACTAATTAGGCCATGTTCTCGTGGTGTCCTTGAACTTTTTGGCTCCAACAATCCTCCGTCCTCCTCCTCTTTCTCCCGGCTCCCTGAGTTAACCCTAATGTTTGGATGTAGATTACTGTATTTGCTCCCTTCACTATGGGGGCTCCCCCTCTGATCACTATTGAACTAGGCAGCATCTATGAATATAGCAGAATATTGTAAGCTATCATTTCATTGACTTTTTAATTTTATTATTATTTTTTTTATCAGTTACATTTTATTAACTCTGTATCCCAGCCGTGTCCTGATCCCTCATTCCCTCCCAGTCCCTCCCTCCCTCTCTCATCTCCACCATGCCCCTTTCCAAGTCCACTGATAGGGTGGACCTCCTCCCCATTCATCTGATCCTGTTTTATCAGGTATCTTCAGGACTGGCTGCAAAGCCCTCCTCTGTGGCCTAACAGGACTGCTCCTCCCTTCGGGGGTGGGGAGACCAAAGAGCCAGTCATTGAGTTCCTGTTAGAAATAGACCTTGTTCCCCTCACTTTGGGAAACCAATTGGTTACTGAGCTACCACAGGCTACATCTGAGTGGAGGTTCTAGGTTATATCCATACATGGTCCTTGGTTGAATGTCAGTCTCAGAAAAGACCCTGTGCCCAGATATATTTTGTCCTTGTGGAGCTCCTATCCTTTCCCCATCAGACTAACTCCCCTTCTTTCTTATGATTCCCTGTACTCTGCCAAAGGTTTGGTCATGAGTCTTTGCTTTGAAAACACTGCTAGTTAGAGTCTTTCAGATGCGCTCAGTAGACTCCTGTCATACATTCAATGCACATCCCATCTGTCTTTCTAAATGAGGATTGATCATCTTACCCCGTGTCTGCTCAATTGATTATCTTTTTTAGGTGTATAGATTTCATTATGTTTATCATATCTTATAGGTCTAGATGAGTGAGTATATCCCATGTTTGACTTTCTCCTTCTGGGATATTTCAATCAGAATGATCTTTTCTAGATCCCACCATTTGCCTGCAAATTTCATGATTTCCTCCTTTTTGATTGCTGAGCAGTATTCCATTGTGTAAAAATACCACAATTTCTGTACCCATTCCTCCGTTGACGGACATTTGGGTTGTTTCCAGGTTCTGGCTATTACAAATAAAGCTGCTATAAACATGGTTGAGCAAGCATCCCTTTTGTGTACTTGAATGAATTTGGGTATATACCTAGCAGTGGTATAGCTGGGTCTTGAGGAAGCACTATTCCTAATTGTCTTAGAAAGTGCCAGATAGCTTTCCAGAGTGGTTGTAACAGTTTACATTCCCACCAGCAGTGGAGGAGGGTTCCCCTTTCTCCACAACCACTCCAGCATGTGTTATTGCTTAAGTTTTTCATCTTGGCCATTGTGATGGGTGTAAGGTGATATCTCAGGGTTGTTTTGATTTGCATTTCCCTGATGACTAATGAGGATGAGCATTTCTTTAAGTTTTTTTCTGCCATTCGATATTCATCTGTCGAGAATTCTCTATTTAGCTCTGTTCCCCATTTTTTAAGTGGATTACTTGGCTTGCTGCTTTTCAGCTTCTTTAGTTCTTTGTATATACTGGATATTAGTCCTCTGTCAGATACAGGGTTAGTGAAGATTTTTGCCCAATCTGTAGGCAATCATTTTGTTTTGATGATGGTATCCTTTGCTTTACAGAAACTTTTCAGTTTCATAAGGTCCCATTTATTGATTGTTGCTCTTAGAGCCTGTGCTGTTGGTGTTCTGTTCAGGAAGTTGTCTCCTGTGCCAATGAGTTCTAGGCTGTTCCCCACTTTTATTTCCACTTGATTTAGGGTATGTGGTTTTATGTTGAGGTCCTTGATCCACTTTGACTTTGGTTTTCTGCAGGGTGATAAATATGGATCTATTTTCATTTTTCTGCATGTAGACATCCAGTTGGTCCAGCACCATTTGTTGAAGATGCTGTCTTTTTTCCATTGAATGGATTTGGCTTCTTTGTCAAATATCGAGTATTCATATATATGTGGATTGATTTCTGGGTCTTCTATGTGGTTCCATTGATCCTCCTTTCTGTTTCTATGCCAATACCATGCAGTTTTTATTACTGTTGTCCTGTAGTACAGCTTGAGATCAGGAATGGAGATACCTCCAGATGATCTGTTGTTGTACAGGATATTTTTGGAGATTCTGGGTTTTTTTTTCTCCATATGAAGCTGAGAATCTTTTTTTCAAGGTCTGTAAAGAATTGAGTTGGTATTTTGATGGGAATTGCATTGAATCTGTAGACTGCTTTTGGCAGTATGGCCATTTTCACAATGTTAATCCTACCAATCCATGAGCACGGGAGATCTTTCCATCTTCTGATATCTTCTTCAATTTCTTTCTTCAGAGACTTGAAGATTTTCTCAAACAGGTCTTTCACTTGTTTGGTTACAGTCACACCAAGGTACTTTATGTTATTAGTGGCTATTGTGAAGGGTGTTGTTTCCCTAATTTCTTCCTCAGCCTTTTTGTCTTTGGTATGTAGGAGGGCTTCTGATTTTTTTTGAGTTGATTTTGTATCCTGCCACTTTGCTGAAGGTGTTTATCAGCTGAAGGAGTTCTCTCGTTGAATTTTTGGGGTCGCTCAAGAATACTATCCTATCATCTGCAAATAGTGACACTTTGCCCTCTTCCTTTCTGATTTGTATCCCCTTGATCTCCTTTAGTTGTCTTATTGCTCTGGCTAGGATTTCAAGTACTATGTTGAAGAGATATGGGGAAAATGGACAGCCTTGTCTTGTCCCTGATTTCAGTGGGATTGATTTAATTTTCTCTCCATTGAGTTTGATGTTGACTAGAGGCTTGCTGTATATTGCCTTTACTATGTTTAGGTATGTGCCTTGTATCGCTGATCTCTCCAAGACTTTAAACATGAATGGGTGTTGGAGTTTTTCAAATGCTTTTTCGACATCAAAGGAGATGATTATGTGTTTTTTTCTCCTTCAGTTTGTTTATGTAGTGGATTACATTGATGGATTTCCGTATGTTGAACCACCCTTGCATGCCTGGGATGAAGCCTACTTGGTCATGGTGGATGATATCTTTGATGTGTTCTTGGATTCGGTTTGCAAGTATTTTATTGAGTATTTTTGTGTCAATGTTCATTATAGAGATAGGCCCGGAGTTCTCTTTTTTTGTTGGGTCTTTGTGTGGTTTAGGTATTAAGGTGACTGTGCCTTCATAGAATGAGTTTGGTAGTGTTCCTTCTGTTTCTATTTTGTGGAATAGCTTGAGGAGAATTGGAGTTAGCACTTCTTTGAAGGTCTTGTAGAATTCTGCGCTGAAGCCATCTGGTCCAGGGCATTTTTTGGAGGGGAGACTGTTAATGACTGCTTCGATTTCCTTGGGAGATATAGGGCTATTCAGTCTTTCTACCTGATCTTGATTTAGTTTTGGTAGATGGAATCTTTCAAGAAAATTATCCATTTCATCTAGATTCTCAAATTTTGTGGCATATAGGCTTTTGTAGTATGACCTAATAATTGTTTGGATTTCCTCAATGTCTGTGGTTATTTCCCCATTTTCATTTCTGATTTTGCTGATCTGGATAGTTTCTCTCTGCTTTTTAGTTAGTTTGGCTAAGGGTTTGTCTATCTTGTTGATTTTATCAAAGAACCAGCTTTTTGTTTCATTGATTCTTTGGATAGTTTTATTTGTTTCTAGTTGATTGATTTCAGCCCTTAGTTTGATTATTTCCAGCCTTCTGCTCCTCTTGGGTGTATCTGCTTCTTTTTTTTTTTTTCTAGGGTTTTCAGTTGGGCCATTAAGTTGTTTGTATGTGATGTTACGAATTTCTTCTTGCAGGCACTTAGTGCTAAAAATTTTCCTCTGAGCACTGCTTTCAATGTGTCCCATAAATTTGGGTATGTTGTGCCTTCGTTTTCATTAAATTCTAGGAAGTCTTTAATTTCTTTCTTTATTTCTTCCTTAACCCAGCTGTCATTGAGTAGTAAGTTGTTCAGTTTCCATGTGCGTGTCGGCTTTTTGTTGTTTCTCTTGTTGTTGATGTCTAGCTTTAGTCCATGGTGGTCAGATAGTATACAAGGGATTATTTCAATCCTTTTGTATCTGTTGAGGTTGTGACCCACTATATGGTCTATTTTGGAAAAGGTTCCATGCGGTGTTGAAAAGAAGGTGTACTCTTTTGAGTTTGGGTGAAACGATCTGTAGACGTCTATTAGGTCCATTTGATTTAGGGATTCTGTGAGTGCTTTTATTTCCCTATTTGGTGTCTGTCTAGTTGATCTGTCCCTTGGTGAGAGTGGAGTGTTGCAGTCTCCCACTATTAAGGTATTAGGATAAATGTATGATTTAAGCTTTAATAATGTTTCATTTATGAATGTCGGTGCTTTTGTATTTGGGGCATAGATATTCAAGATTGTGATGTCCTCTTGGTGGATTTTTCCTTTGATGAGAATATAGTGGCCCTCCTTATCTTTTTTTATTAACTTGGGTTGAAAGTCTATTTTATTAGATAATAGGATGGCTACTCCAGGTTGTTTTCTGGAATCGTTTGCTTGAAAAGCAGTTTTCCAGCCCTTTATTCTGAGGTAGTGTTTGTCTTTGTTGCATAGGTGTGTTTCTTGGATGCAACAGAATGTTGGATCCTGTTTCCTTAACCATTCTGTTAGCCTGTGTCTTTTTATTGGTGAGTTGAGTCCACTGATATTGATAGATAATAGTGACCAATGCATGTTAGTTCCTTTTGTAAAGGAGTCCGTGATCTAACCCTGTTTCATTGCTTGTTTTCTTTTCATTTTTGTTGGGATATTATCTGTATGCCCTGTTTTCTTGGGTGAATTTGTTTTCATTGGATTGGAGTTTTCTTTCTAGTATCTTCTGTAGGGATGGTTTGCTGTGTAGATATTGTGTAAATTTAGTTTTGTCATGGAATATTTTGTTTTCTCCATCTATGTTGATTGAAAGCTTTGCAGGGTATAGTAGTCTGGGTTGACATTTGTGATCTCTTAGAGTCTCCATGATACTTGCCCAGGCCCTTCTGGCTTTCATAGTTTCTGATGAGAAGTCCGGCGTGATTCTGATAGGTCTACCTTCATATGTTACTTGGCCTTTTTCCCTTGCTGCTTTTAATATCTTTTCTTTGTTCTGTAGATTTAGTGTTTTGACTATGATGTGACGTGATGTGTTTCTTTTCTGGTCTAGTCTATTTGGAGTTCTGTAGGTGTCTTGTATATTTATAGACATCTATTTCTTTAAGTTGGGAAAATTTTCGTCTATGATTTTCTTGAAAATATTTTCTGGACCTTGGAGTCTGGAGTCTTCTTTTTCATGAATTCCTATTATTCTTAGATTTTGTCTTTTCATAGCATCCTTGATTTCTTAGATATTTTGTGATTGGAACTTTTCTGATTTTACTTTTTCTTTGAGAGAAGTATCCATTTTTGCTAGTGTGTCTTCACCTCCAGAGATTCTCTCTTCCATCTCTTGTATTCTGTTGGTGATGCTTACTTTTGTGGTTCCTGATCTTTTCTCCAAGTTCTCCAGCTCAAGGGTTTTCTCATTTTGTGTTTTCTTTATTGATTCTAATTCTGTTTTCATGCCTTGCACCATTTCTTTCATGTGTTTGAATTTGGATTCCTGTCTCTCTACAATGGCCTCTATTTCTTTTTTCATTTCCTTCTTATATGCCACTAATTTTTCCTCTACTTGTGTATCTATTTGTTTGGCTATGTTTGCCTGTGTTTCTTTAAGGATATTGTCTATTTCTTCTTTCTTTGCCTCCAATTGACTGGCCATCTCTTTGAAAGACTTGTTCATTTCCTCCTTATGAGCCTCAAATAATTGGGCAAGCATCGCTTTAAAATCATTTTCCTGTGCTTCTGCCGAATTGGAGTATCCATCAATTTGGGGGTTTGCTGGTGAAGTCATGATGTCCTGATTTATGTTAGAAGTGTTCTTTGCCTACCCCTGGCCATTGGCTTATCTGAAACCTTCCCTGTTTGTTTTTGGATTCTGCAGATCAGACTGGTGCTGTCTCTCTCTGGTGTCTGGAGAGTTCTTCAGGAAGCTGAGCACTCTCAGCGTGTGCTGAGGACTAGCTGTACCTGTGGGAGGAAAGTACGCAGGCACAAACGGGGCAAATGCAAGCGTGTGTGCACGCGCGTGTGTGTGTCTGTGTGTGTAAGTGTGCGTGGAAGTGTTTCTCGAGGGACAGAGTGATGGCTAATGTTGAACCCTTGAGTGTGTGGGAGGGGCTCTGCACTGTATATGTCGCAGGTGCTAAAGATGATAGCGGCGCAATTTCTGGCATTAACTGCCTAAACTCCTCAATCAGGCCCACAGGGCAGGAACTTCAATGTCCCTAGTGCCCCTCTGTTTCCCAAAGTGGGTATGTGGGTGGGAGGGGGTTCGATGCCTGGCTTCTGATTTAGAAGGACCCAGGATCTGGGGAACTGCAGATTCTCAAGGGTGCACTCACTTACAGGCAGGTCTCTTGGCATAGATCCTGGTATCCGGGGCTCTCTGCTCTCTGGTTTGGCCCTGCTTCTTTGATGTGTTCCGCCAGTTCTGTGCTGCTGTCACTGCCAGGTTCTGAGGTCTTGCTGCAGCTGGAGATTTCAGGGTGGTCACTTCAGCAGGGATGGGGTAATCACGCTCTCTGTTCTCTGGTTTGGCCCTGGTTAGTCTTAAACTGGAGGGTTGTGGCGCCCCTCCAGTTCAGTGCTGCTCCACTGCCAAGTCCTGCTGTAACTGGAGACTGGGTCGCTAGTCCCAATGCTTTCTGGGAAGTCCTGGGGTCTCTTTACTGTGCTCTCCAAGACTGGGAGGCCCAGCGCCTGGTGTGTCCAGGTTGTATGATGTTTCTGCCTGGTTTTGGTGAGTATATAGTGTATTCTCTGTCACTGTGGGATTGGGCGGGCAGTACCGTCAGTGATGGCGATCCTGCAGAGCTAGTATGGTGTCTAGCAGATTCGCGCCCTGGGAGGATGGTGCAGCCGCTGCATGAATCTGGGACTCCGGGACACCTCATTGACTTTTTTTAAAAAATCAGTATTACATAGTTTAACACTAGATCTTTGAGGCATCTACCTTTGGGTTCCTGGTCATCCAGGAAGTTTCAGGCATGGGCACTCTCTTATGGCTTGGTCCTCAAGTAAGGCCAGTCATTGGTTACCCATAACCACAAACTCTGCCACCACTGCTGCAGCACATCTTACAGAGAATAGGTTGTGGCTAGAAGGTTTTGTGGCTGAGTTAGTGTCCCAGTCCCACAAGTGGGAACTTAACCTGTTTACCTGTTTATGTTCAGGTTCTATATACTCTATTACTAGGAGGGTTTTTTAGGTTCACCCTCATAGGTTCCCAGAAGATCCCATTGCACCAGGATTCTATGTTACCGCCTAAATGTTCAGAGACTCAAGTTGTCTCTCATTATACTCTCTCCCTCTGCCTCTTTCTCACTTTCTGTTTCTATCCCCACCATGCGCCCCATTACCTGTCTACCCTCAATATTTATTTTATTTCCACTTTCCAAAGATATCCATGCTATCCAACCTAGAACGCTTCCTTTTACTCAGCTTCTCTTATTGTGTGGATTGCAGTGTGATTATCCTACACTTGACAGCTAATATCTTCTTCTAAATACATATCATGTTTGTCTTTCTGTGTATGGGTTACCACATTCAGGATAATTTTTTTTTCTAGTTTAATTCATTTGTGTGTGAATTTCATGGTCCTTATTTTATTCCACTAATTTATTTGTTCATTGTACATCACAATTGCAGGTCTACTACCTCTTCCCCATTCCAACCCTCCCATCCACTTTCACTATCCCCCTCCCCCTTCTTACTCAGAGAATGGAGTCTCCCTGCACAGCATACCAATCTGCATTGGCACATCAAGTCTCATCAGGACTAAGTGCCTCCTCTTCCCTTGAGGCAAGACAAGGCCCTGCTAGGGGAAAAGGATTCAAAGGCAGGCAACAGAGCCCAATTTAGAGATGCCCCACCTCTAGTTGCTAGAGAACCCACAGAAAGATCAAGCAGCCCATCAACTTTATATAATTCATAACTCAGGAAGATTTTTTTCAGTTCCATACATTTTCCTGCCTATTTCATGATCCTATTTTTTTTCTAAAACCTGAGTAATACTCCATTTTTAAAATATACCACATTTTCTTTATCCGTTCTTCCATTGAGGAATATCTAGGATATTTCCAGATTCTGGCTATTATGAATTAAAGCCATTATGAATATGGTTGAGCAAGTGTCCCTGTGGTAAGATGGAGTGTCTTTTGGCTATATGCCCAATAGTGGTATAGCTGTATCTTGAGGTCTCAATTACCAAAATTTCTAAGGAACCACCAAATTGATTTACATAGTGGTTGTAAAGTTTGCTTTCCCAACAAAAATGAATAGGTGTTTGCCTTTTTCTACATCCTTGCCTGTCACTTGTTTTGTTGATCTTGGCTGTTCTGACAGGTGCAAGATGGAATTTCAACTAGTTTTGATTGGCATTTCCCTGAAGGCTAAGGATGTTTCTTGTCCATTTAGATTTCTCTTCTGAGAATTCCCTGTTTATTTCTTTGCCCCATTTTTAATTGGATTGTTTAGTTACTGGTTGTCTAATTTATTGAGTTCTTTTTTAAAATTTGTATATTAGCCCTTCATTGCATGCACATTTGATGAAAATCTTTTGTAGGCTGCCATGTTTTCTAATTGATGGTGTCCTTTGCATTTCAGTATTCAAGGTACCATTTATTAATTGTTGATCTTAGTGCCTGCCTGATCAGTATTCTGTTTAAGAAATTGTCTCCTGTGTCAATGTGTTCAAGGCTGTTCCTTATTTGCTCTTCTGTCAGGTTCAATGTGTCTGTTTATATGTTGAGATTTTGTTCCACTTGGACATAAGTTTGTGCAAATATTGATCCCTTTGAATTCTTCTACATACATATATATATATATATATATATATATATATCCAGTTATATCAGCAAAATTTCTTGAAGATGCTTTCTTTTCTCATTGTTTCTTTTTAGCTTCATAATAAAAAAGCAACTGTCCTTAGGTGTGTGGATTTATGTGTGGGTCGATGATTTAATTTTATTTAATTGACATGTCTGTTTTTATGCAAATGCCATGAGATTTTTATGACTATGACTTTGTAGTGCAATTTGAAATCAGGGAGGGCAATAACTCCATAAATTCTAATGTTGCTCAGGAATGCATTTAGCTATCCTGTTTTTTTTGTTTTGTTTTGTTTTGTTTTTTGCTTTTCCATATGAAATTAAGTATTGACTTTCCAAGTTTTGAAAAGAATTGTGTTGAAGTTTTGATAGGAACTATGTTGAATCTATAGATTGCTTTTAGAAGGATGGCCATTTTTACTATGTTAATCCTATCCATTCATGAGCATGAGAGATCTTTCTGTCTTCTGATATTTCTTTAAATTTCATTTGCTAAAGATAAAGAAAAGTTCTGTAACATTTTTGTCATAGAAGTATTTTGCTTGCTTAGTTAGAGTTACCCCAAGATATTTTATATTATTTGTGGCTATTGTGAACAACTGTGTTGTTTTCCTGATATATTCCTCAGCCTATTTTTCATTTGTTTATAGGAGAGCTACTGGTTTTTGTTTTGTTTGTTTTTAGGTAATTTTGTACCCAGCCATTTTGCAGAAGGTATTTATCAACTGTAGGAGTTCCCTGACAGAATTTTTGGAATCTCTCATATATATTATCATATCTTTTGCAATTATTGATATTTTGACTACTATTTTTCCAATTTGTATTTCTTTGATCTCTTGCAGTTTTCTTACTGTCCAAGCTAGAACTACAAGTACAATATTAAATAGATATGGACAGAGGAGACAAACTTGTCTTGTTCCTGATTTTAGAGGAATTGCTTTGAGTTTCTCACCATTTAATTTGCTGTTGGCTATAGGCTTGCTGTAAATTTCCCTAATTATGTTTGTGTATACTCTGTGTATTTCTACTCTCCACAAGACTTTTATCATGAAGGGGCATTGGACTTTCTCAAAGCCTTTTTCAGCATATAATGATTTGATAATGTACTTTTTTCTTTCAATATATTTACATGGTAGATTGTACTGACAGATTTTATATTTTGTACCACTCCTGAATTTCTGGGATGAAGCCTACTTGAATATGGTGAATAATCTTTTTTGATGTGTTTGTAAAATTGATTTGAAATTATTTTATTGAGTATATTTTATGTATATTTATAAGGGAAGTTTTTTTATAATCCTCTGTCTTTATGTAATCTTTATGTAATCTTCGTGTAATCTTTGTGGTTTGAATATCAGGGTGACTCTGGCCTCATAAAAGAATTTGGAAATATACATTTGTAATATTTTGGAATAATTTGAGAAGTGTTGGTATTGGCTCTTCTTTGAATGTCTAATAAAATTCTGCACTAAAACCATGTGAATGTGCAAGTCTCTGGGTTTGGAAATTTTTGTGTTGAAATGTTTGTTGTTTATCCTCAGTTAAAAACAAACTCATGAAGGGACACATCATCTTGGCCAGCTGAAAACTGACACATGAGAGAGCCAGTGATGTTTTGCTAGAAGCTGTCCTGTGCAAGGGGCATGGCATGTTCAGGTTGTAAAACAGCTTTGTGTGGGCTATGATAAACAGAAGCCCACAGACAGGGAGACATGCATTTGTATTGCTACTCATTGCTGGTCTTCATTTTTCTAAACTTTTCAAAGAGAAACACTGCAGAGCAGACAACTTCTTGTAGCAATCCAGCTGAGTCTTGCAGCTTTTGCTGACTCTGTTTTTTTTGGGAGTCTTGTTTTCTTTGCTGAATTGTGCCAATTCATGTTGTTGTTGGGTGTTGTCTATTGGATAGGAATGCTGGTATCTGGAAAGCATAGAGTGTATTTGCCCCAAAGAAATACTGCTAAAAAAGGTCCACAAAATCCTTTATTCTAAGAACTTTCTTTCTCCCCTTCCTATGATCAGTGGGATAGAAGGTAGGTAGAAGAATTTAAAAACCCTAAATAAACTAGGGTTTTGGAAAATCAAAGGGTACAGATTTTAATGACTGCCTCTGTTACAGATTATAGATCTATTTAAATTTTGTGTGTGTGTGTGTGTGTGCATGTGTGTGTGTATGTGTGTGTGTGTCTGATTGAGACGTAGCTTTGGTAAATGGCATCTATTGGGAAATCTATCCATTTCTTTTATTTTTTTCAATTTTATGGTATACAATTTTTTAAAGTATGATCTGATTATTTTATGGATTTCTTCAGTGTCTGTTATGTCTTTTCATTTTTGATTTTGTTAATTTGTATATTCTCCCTTTGTCTTTTAGTTAGTTTGGATAAGGGTTTGTCCATCTTCTTGATTTTTTTTCAAAGAGCCAGCTTCTTGTTACCTTGATTTTCTTAAAAATAATGTTCTCGGGCGGAGCCAAGATGGCGACTAGCACACACAGTTTCTGAGCAGTGGGATACCTGATCTTCTGAGTTGGAGAATGGAAGGACCCCCAACCCAGGAAAACCACAGCGAGGCTTTCTGAACACCAGAGAACATCGCAGGAGGTGAAAACTTTGGCCTCTGGTCACCCGGAGACTTGCTTGGGGAGGGAGAGAAAAGATCCTTTGTTCTTGCTGCACTCCCTTCCCCCAGACCTCCTTCCTCCTGGGTACAGCGGCACAGCGGACTCATCTTTCTCAGCGCAGACCTAACTGCCTGGGGTATACAACCGCTGAGACGGAGCCCCAACCACTTTAGCGGCAGACAAAAGCCAGCAGTACGTACCCTGGAGTCCCAGATTCGCGCAGCGGCTGCACCATCCTCCCAGGGCGCGAATCTGCTAGACACCATACTAGCTCCGCAGGATCGCCATCACTGACGGTACGACCCGCCCAATCCCACAGTGACAGAGAATACGCTATATACTTACCGAAACCAGGCAGAAACGTCATACAACCTGGACACACCAGGCACTGGGCCTCCCAAGCTTGGAGAGCACAACGAAGAGATCCCAGGACTTCCCAGAAAGCATTGGGACTAGCAAGCCAGTCTCCAGTTACAGCAGGACGTGGCAGCGGAGCAGTACTGAACTGGCGGGGCACCACAGCCCTCCAGTTTAAGACTAACCAGGGCCAAACCAGAGAACAGAGAGCGTGATTACCCCATCCCTGCGGAAGTGACCACCCTGAAATCTCCAGCTGCAGCAAGACCTCAGAACCTGGCAGTGACAGCAGCACAGAACTGGCGGAACACATCAAAGAAGCAGGGCCAAACCAGAGAGCAGAGAGCCCCGGATACAAGGATCTATGCCAAGAGACCTGCCTGTAAGTGAGTGCACCCTTGAGAATCTGCAGTTCCCCAGATCCTGGGTCCTTCTAAATCAGAAGCCAGGCATCGAACCCCCCTCCCACCCACATACCCACTTTGGGAAACAGAGTGGCACTAGGGACATTGAAGTTCCTGCCCTGTGGGCCTGATTGAGGAGCTAAGACAGTTAATACCAGAAATTGCGCTGCGATCATCATTAGCGCCTGCGACATATACAGTACAGAGCCCCTCCCACACACTCAAGGGTTCAACATTAGCCATCACTCTGTCCCTCGAGAAACTCATCCACACACACTTACACACACAGACACACACGTGCGCGCGCACACACACACGCTTTCATTTGCCCCGTTTGCGCCTGTGTACTTTCCTCCCACAGGTACAGCAAGTCCTCAGCACACGCTGAGAGTGCTCAGCTTCCTGAAGAACTCTCCAGACACCAGAGAGAGACAGCACCAGTCTGATCTGCAGAATCCAAAAACAAACAGGGAAGGTTTCAGATAAGCCAATGGCCAGAGGTAGGCGAAAGAACACTTCCAACATAAATCAGGACATCATGACTTCACCAGCAAACCCCCAAATCGATGGATACACCAATTCAACAGAAGCACAGGAAAATGATTTTAAAGCCATGCTTGCCCAATTATTTGAGGCTCATAAGGAGGAAATGAACAAGTCTTTCAAAGAGATGGCCAGTCAATTGGAGGCAAAGAAAGAAGAAATAGACAATATCCTTAAAGAAACACAGGCAAACATAGCCAAACAAATAGATACACAAGTAGAGGAAAAATTAGTGGCATATAAGAAGGAAATGAAAAAAGAAATAGAGGCCATCGTAGAGAGACAGGAATCTAAATTCAAACACATGAAAGAAATGGTGCAAGGCATGAAAACAGAATTAGAATCAATAAAGAAAACACAAAATGAGAAAACCCTTGAGCTGGAGAACTTGGAGAAAAGATCAGGAACCACAAAAGTAAGCATCACCAACAGAATACAAGAGATGGAAGAGAGAATCTCTGGAGCTGAAGACATACTTGCAGAAATGGATACTTCTCTCAAAGAAAAAGTAAAATGAGAAAAGTTCCAATCACAAAATATCTAAGAAATCAAGGATGCTATGAAAAGACAAAATCTAAGAATAATAGGAATTCACGAAAAAGAAGACTCCAGAATTAAGGTCCAGAAAATATTTTCAAGAAAATCATAGAAGAAAATTTTCCCAACTTAAAGAAAGAGATGTCCATAAATATACAAGAGGCCTACAGAACTCCAAATAGACTAGACCAGAAAAGAAACACATCACGTCACATCATAGTCAAAACACTAAATCTACAGAACAAAGAAAAGATATTAACAGCAGCAAGGGAAAAAGGCCAAGTAACATATGAAGGTAGACCTATCAGAATCACGCCGGACTTCTCATCAGAAACTATGAAAGCCAGAAGGTCCTGGGCAAGTATCATGGAGACTCTAAGAGATCACAAATGTCAACCCAGACTACTATACCCTGCAAAGCTTTCAATCAACATAGATGGAGAAAACAAAATATTCCATGACAAAACTAAATTTATACCATATCTACACAGCAAACCATCCCTACAGAAGATACTAGAAAGAAAACTCCAATCCAATGAAAACAAATTCACCCAAGAAAACAGGGCATACAGATAATGTCCCAACAAAAATGAAAAGAAAACAAGCAATGAATCAGGGTTAGATCATCGACTCCATTACAAAAGGAATTAACATGCATTGGTCACTATTATCTATCAATATCAATGGACTCAACTCACCAATAAAAAGACACAGGCTAACAGAATGGTTAAGGAAACAGGATCCAACATTCTGTTGCATCCAAGAAACACACCTATGCAACAAAGACAAACACTACCTCAGAGTAAAGGGCTGGAAAACTGTTTTTCAAGCAAACGGTTCCAGAAAACAAGCTGGAGTAGCCATCCTAATATCTAATAAAATAGACTTTCAACCCAAGTTAATCAAAAAAGATAAGGAGGGCCACTATATTCTCATCAAAGGAAAAATCCACCAAGAGGACATCACAATCTTGAATATCTATGCCCCAAATACAAGAGCACCAACATTCGTAAATGAAACATTATTAAAGCTTGAATCATACATTGATCCTAATACCTTAATAGTGGGAGACTTCAACACTCCACTCTCACCAAGGGACAGATCAACTAGACAGACACCAAATAGGGAAATAAAAGCACTCACAGAATCCCTAAATCAAATGGACCTAATAGACGTCTACAGATCATTTCACCCAAACTCAAAAGAGTACACCTTCTTTTCAGCACCCCATGGAACCTTTTTCAAAATAGACCATATAGTGGGCCACAAAGCAAGCCTCAACAGATATAAAAGGATTGAAATAATCCCTTGTATACTATCTGACCACCATGGACTAAAGCTCGACCTCAACAACAACAGAAACAACAAAAAGCCGACACGCACATGGAAACTAAACAACTTACTACTCAATGACAGCTGGGTTAAGGAAGAAATAAAGAAAGAAATTAAAGACTTCCTAGAATTCAATGAAAAGGAAGGCACAACATACCCAAATTTATGGGACACACTGAAAGCAGTGCTCAGAGGAAAATTTATAGCACTAAGTGCCTGCAAGAAGAAATTCGTAACATCACATACAAACAACTTAATGGCCCAACTGAAAACCCTAGAACAAAAAGAAGCAGATACACCCAAAAGGAGCAGATGGCTGGAAATAATCAAACTAAGGGCTGAAATCAATCAACTAGAAACAAATAAAACTATCCAAAGAATCAATGAAACAAAAAGCTGGTTCTTTGAGAAAATCAACAAGATAGACAAACCCTTAGCCAAACTAACTAAAAAGCAGAGAGAAACTATCCAGATCAGCAAAATCAGAAATGAAAATGGGGAAATAACCACAGACATTGAGGAAATCCAAACAATTATTAGGTTATACTACAAAAGCCTATATGCCACAAAATTTGAGAATCTAAATGAAATGGATAATTTTCTTGAAAGATTCCATCTACCAAAACTAAATCAAGATCAGGTAGAAAGACTGAATAGCCCTATATCTCCCAAGGAAATCGAAGCAGTCATTAACAGTCTCCCCTCCAAAAAAAGCCCTGGACCAGATGGCTTCAGCGCAGAATTCTACAAGACCTTCAAAGAAGTGCTAACTCCAATTCTCCTCAAGCTATTCCACAAAATAGAAACAGAAGGAACACTACCAAACTCATTCTATGAAGCCACAGTCACCTTAATACCTAAACCACACAAAGACCCAAAGAAAAAAGAGAACTTTAGGCTTATCTCTCTTATGAACATTGACGCAAAAATACTCAATAAAATACTTGCAAACCGAATCCAAGTACACATCAAAGATATCATCCACCATGACCAAGTAGGCTTCATCCCAGGCATGCAAGGGTGGTTCAACATACGAAAATCCATCAATGTAATCCACTACATAAACAAACTGAAGGAGAAAAACCACATGATCATCTCCTTAGACGCCGAAAAAGCATTTGACAAAGTCCAACACCCATTCATGTTTAAAGTCTTGGAGAGATCAGGGATACAAGGCACATACCTAAACATAGTAAAGGCAGTATATAGCAAGCCTATAGCTAACATCAAACTCAATGGAGAGAAACTTAAATCAATCCCACTGAAATCAGGGACAAGACAAGGCTGTCCATTGTCCCCATATCTCTTCAACATAGTACTTGAAGTCCTAGCCAGAGCAATAAGACAACTAAAGGAGATCAAGGGGATACAAATCGAAAAAAAAGAGGTCAAAGTGTCACTATTTGCAGATGATATGATAGTATACATGAGCGACCCCAAAAAATCAACCAGAGAACTCCTTCAGCTGATAAACACCTTCAGCAAAGTGGCAGGATACAAAATCAACTCAAAAAAATCAGAAGCCCTCCTATATATCAAAGACAAAAAGGCTGAGAAAGAAATTAGGGAAACAACACCCTTCACAATAGCCACTAATAACATAAAGTACCTTGGTGTGACCCTAACCAAGCAAGTGAAAGACCTGTTTGAGAAAAACTTCAAGTCTCTGAAGAAAGAAATCGAAGAAGATATCAGAAGATGGAAAGATCTCCCGTGCTCATGGATTGGTAGGATTAACATTGTGAAAATGGCCATACTGCCAAAAGCAGTCTACAGATTCAATGCAATTCCCATCAAAATACCAACTCAATTCTTTACAGACCTTGAAAAAAAGATTCTCAGCTTCATATGGAGAAACAAAAAACCCAGAATCTCCAAAACGATCCTGTACAACAACAGATCATCTGGAGGTATCTCCATTCCTGATCTCAAGCTGTACTACAGGGCAACAGTAATAAAAACTGCATGGTACTGGCATAGAAACAGAAAGGAGGATCAATGGAACCGCATAGAAGACCCAGAAATAAATCCACACACCTATGAATACTCGATATTCGACAAAGAAGCCAATTCCATTCAATGGAAAAAAGACAGCATCTTCAACAAATGGTGCTGGACCAACTGGATGTCTACATGCAGAAAAATGAAAATAGATCCATATTTATTACCCTGCACAAAACTAAAGTCAAAGTGGATGAAGGACCTCAACATAAAATCAGATACCCTAAATCAATTGGAAAAAAAAAGTGGGGAACAGCCTAGAACTCATTGGCACAGGAGACAACTTCCTGAACAGAACACCAACAGCACAGGCTCTAAGAGCAACAATCAATAAATGGGACCTCATGAAACTGAAAAGTTTCTGTAAAGCAAAGGATACCGTCATCAAAACAAAACGACTGCCTACAGATTGGGAAAGAATCTTCACTAACCCTTTATCTGACAGAGGACTAATATCCAGTATATACAAAGAACTAAAGAAGCTGAAAAGCAGCAATCCAAGTAATCCACTTAAAAAATGGGGAACAGAGCTAAACAGAGAATTCTCGACAGAAGAATATCGAACGGCAGAAAAACACTTAAAGAAATGCTCATCCTCATTAGCCATCAGGGAAATGCAAATCAAAACGACCCTGAGATATCACCTTACACCCATCAGAATGGCCAAGATGAAAAACTCAAGCGATAACACATGCTGGAGAGGTTGTGGAGAAAGGGGAACCCTGCTCCACTGCTGGTGGGAATGTAAACTGGTACAACCACTCTGGAAAGCTATCTGGCGCTTTCTAAGACAAATAGGAATAGTGCTTCCTCCAGACCCAGCTATACCACTGCTAGGTATATACCCAAAGTTTGTTCAAGTACACAAAAAGGACACTTGCTCAACCATGTTTATAGCAGCTCTATTTGTAATAGCCAGAACCTGGAAACAACCCAGATGTCCATCACCGGTGGAATGGGTACAGAAATTGTGGTATTTTTATACAATGGAATACTACTCAGCAATCAAAAAGGAGGAAATCATGAAATTTGCAGGCAAATGGTGGGATCTAGAAAAGATCATTCTGAGTGAAATATCCCAGAAGGAGAAAGATAAACATGGGATATACTCACTTATATAGACCTATAAGATATGATAAACATAATGAAATCTATACACCTAAAAAAGATAATCAATTGAGCGGACATGGGGTAAGATGATCAATCCTCATTTAGAAAGACAGATGGGATTTGCATTGAACGTATGACAGGAGTCTACTGAGCGCATCTGAAAGACTCTAACTAGCAGTGTTTTCAAAGCAAAGACTCATGACCAAACCTTTGGCAGAGTACAGGGAATCATAAGAAAGAAGGGGAGTTAGTCTGATGGGGAAAGGATAGGAGCTCCACAAGGACCAAATATATCTGGGCACAGGATCTTTTCTGAGACTGACATTCAACCAAGGACCATGTATGGATATAACCTAGAACCTCCACTCAGATGTAGCCTGTGGTAGCTCAGTAACCAATTGGTTTCCCAAAGTGAGGGGAACAGGGACTATTTCTAACAGGAACTCGATGACTGGCTCTTTGGTCTCCCCACCCCCGAAGGGAGGAGCAGTCCTGTTAGGCCACAGAGGAGGGCTTTGCAGCCAGTCCTGAAGATACCTGATAAAACAGGATCAGATGAATGGGGAGGAGGTCCCCCCCATCAGTGGACTTGGAAAGGGTCATGGTGGAGATGAGGGAGGGAGGGAGGGAGGGAGGGAGGGACTGGGAGGGAATGAGGGATCGGGACACGGCTGGGATACAGAGTTAATAAAATGTAACTGATAAAAAAAATAAAATAAAATGGGGAAAAATTAAAAAATAAATAATAATAATGTTCTCTTTTTCCTATTCCTTTGGGTATGCTTGCTTCTTTAGTTCTATACTTTTCAGATGAGCTGTTTTTTTTTTTTTTTTACGTAGTCACTTAATGATATTAAGTTTCTTTTTTGTACTACTTTCATTGGGTCCTATATGTAGGGTATGTCGTGCAGTCATTTTTATATTCTAGGAAATCTTTAATTTCTTTCTTTATTTCAATGTTGACCCAATATTCATTAAGAAGTGAGTGGTTCAGTTCCCATGAGTTTGTAGGCCTTTTGTTGTTTTGTTGTTGTTGAAATCTAGCTTTAATATGTGGTGACTAATTGGATACTGGAGGATATTTCAATTTTCCTTTATCCGTGGAAACTTCTTAAGCAAATGCATATGTGGTTAGTTTTGAATGAAGTTCCACAAGGTACTGAGAAGAAGGTATATTCTTTGGTGTTTGGGTGCAATGTTCTATGGAACTCCATTTGGTTTTTAATATATGTTAGCTCGAGTGTTGGTTGGTGAAGTTAGGGTGATAAAGTCTTCCACTACCAGTATGTAAGGATACATGTATGGTTTAAGGGTAAGTCATAATTTTGTTTTTGTTTTTGTTTTCAGATATGGGTATCCTTGCATTTGCAGCATAGATGTTCAGAACTGAGATACCTGCTTGCTGTATTTTTCCTTTGATGAATATGAAATGTATTTTCCAATTCCTTTTGGTTAATTTTGGTTTAAAGAGTATTGTGTTAGATATTAGTAAAGTTACACCAACTTAATTCTCAGGTCCACTTGGTTGGAAAATCTTTTTTCCAATCCCTTTTTGATATTGACGTGTGTTTCTTGTATGCACCAGAAGGATGGATCCTGTTTTCACATGCATTCTGATAGTCTGAAGTTTTTATTAGGGAATCGATGCCTTTTATATTGAGAGATATCTGTGACCAATGGTTGTTAATATCTGTAGTTTTGTTGTTGCTGGTAGTAGTTGAGGCGTGTGTGTGTGTGTGTGTGTGTGTGTGCATGTGTTTGTGTGTTTTTTTTTATTTACGTTTTGCTGGTGTGAGATTATTTATTTCCTGTCTTTTTGTATGTATAGTTAACCTCCTTTGTTTAGAGTTTTTCTTCTGACACTTTCTGTAGGGCTGGATTTGTAGATAGATGTTGTTCTAATTATGGAAGCTCTTATTTTCTCCATCTCTAGGGATTGAAAGTTTTGCTGGGTTTAGTAATCTTGGCCGGTATCTGTGGACTCTTTATTCTTTAGTACATCTTGCCCAAGGCTTTCTGCCTGTTACTGTTTCAGTTGAGAAGTTAGGTGTAATTTTCATAGGCCTATCTCCAGATGTTAGTTTTTTTTCTCTTGCATGTTTTAATGTTCTTTCTACATTTTGATTATTAGGTTGTGAGGAGACTTTGCTTTCTGGTTCAATCTAATTGGTGATCTGTATATCTTCTTGTATATTTATATATTTCTTTTTTTAGTTATGAAAATTTTCTTCTATGATTTTGTTAAAATCATTTCAGTGCCAATGAGCTTCTATTCTTCTCCTTTCTGTATTCCTATTATTCTTAGATATAGTCTTTGCATGATATCTAAGATTTTCTGGATTTTTTGTCATTGGAATATTTTAGATTTAACATTTTCTTAGACCAACACATGTATTTGTTCCATAGTTTCTTCAGTGCCTTATAAGTACTGCCAATTGAACTCACCTGCTTTAGAAGTCCAAAAAGTACGTTTGATTCTCAAGACATATCTTTGGTTCTCTTATGTTTTTTTTTTTCATGATCTACATATACATTGCTTTATTTTCATCTATCCATTTCAAACTGGTTAAACATGCATTCTCTTTTAGTAGTATCTTATGAATAGTTTAAACTGTGAGTATTCATATTTCTGGGAGATAAAAGCAGAGCTAGAGTGAATGCATAACTTTTTTAATGACTTCAGTGAGACCTTCAAATTTTTTAATTTTTTCTCTAACATTTTCATTTATTTAGTTGGTTGATTGGTTAATTTTTGTTTGTTCCTTAGTTTGTTTGTTTATTTGGTGGGGATGAGTAGGGACAAGGTCTTAACATACACCTCAGGTTGTCCTTGAACTCATTCCATAGCTTAGGCCTTCCTCCAACTCAATGAGATACATCTGCCTCTAACTCCTGAGTGCTAGGGATAAAGGCATGTGCCCAAATAACCTGCTTGCCCATGTTTTTTGTTTGTTTTGCTTTTTTGTAGTTAGTAATTGTTCATACAACTTCTCTGATGTGTACTCATTATGATTGATCTGTTGGTTTGTTTTTCTTTTTCTATGTCTATATGTCTGTTAAGAGGAACTTCCCTTGCAAAGCTCTATCCTATTCAAAGAGCACAGAAATGACAGGAATGAACCACCTCTTCTATTTCATGTCATAGAATAAGTATGGAAATCACCTGAATCATTTAAACTTAGTTGTAAAAGATGTATATATTCACAATATTGTCAGAATTATGCTTTCTGTTGGACACATCTTTGGGATATTTTAGGATGTAATGACCTATAATGATGTGCACATAAACTTCACTCTGGAAGACTGTGCTTTGCTGAATCCTTCCAGAAGAGTGCCCATGTAAATATCATGCTAGAGACATACAGGAACCTCACTGCTATAGGTAAGACTTTGATTTTCTTCTACTTTTTAAATATGGGGGAAAGGTTTTCTTGATTATCAATGCTCTTCTATAATTTTGATTGTGAAAAAAGCAGAATGTGGTAAATAAAACAGGCATAGTTCTAAGGATCACTGAGGATAGTAACTTAAATTTTATGTAATTATCAGTCGTGTTCATTTTCTGGTAATTTATTTTAGGTTACAAATGGAAAGACTAAGATATTGAAGAACACTGTCAAAATTCTAAAATACATGGAAGGTGAGTTTCATGTGCAAGATGACATAAATGTGCTTATAAAGATATTTTAATGTGTTCTGGAAATTTTAAGGAAAAGCACAGTGTAAAGGAGCACGGCTTTAAGTACATTGATGAGTAGTAAATATTTCATATACCTCAGGGTCAAGTAGCTGATTCATGTTTGCAAGGAACAAGACAAGGAATCAATGATTTAAGAGCTATCAACATTGTAATCATCACAACATAAGATCTACTCTGTAGAACTGCCAATTCATTTAGTTTGATGCTACTCAGATATTGCAGTAGACCTACACAAAAATTACATGTACAAAACCTTCTAGTGCTCAATTAGTTTATGCTGAGTCCCATGTTACTCATGTACTTGTAGTGGCTTATGAAAGTTTACTGAGATGGGCAGTTTATGAGATGCAAAAATGTTTTTGTGGAGAAACCTTAATCTTTATATTATATGTCTGTAATGAGTAATAAGTTAAACTGTATTAATCCAATGTGGATAGCACTTATTTGTTATTCTTGCTTTAATATGTATATCACAGGTCACATTAGATACAAGCAACATGAACATTAGGGATATGGAGAAAGGCAAGATTCCACTCTCTCTCCCAGAACAATTAGAAGATATGACATTGTCACCACTCTGAAAGATTTTGTAAATGTATAAAATTAATCGTGTTTCAGACTTTATTGGGAATACATTAACAAGCTCACACTGCAGTAAAACCCTGTTATTAAATTATGAAAATTCTTCCATTTGTGTTGTTCCAAATACAAATATAGTCTGAGTCGTATTATAGGAAAACATTATGAATGCAATCACTGTGGTAAAGCTGTGAGTTCTTCCAGTTCTCTTCAAAGATGTGAAAATACCTGCTTGGAAAATGGATGCTGTATATGTGAACCACATACAAAACGCTCTACTCTTCACAAATTTATTTTCAGACACACAAAAGACACCTAATAAGTAGGTACTTCATAAATGAAACAATGTAACAAAATCTTAAGGTCTGTTTCTTTTCTACAATTAGACAAAACTGTGAAATTACACAGTTAGACAGATTCATCAGTCTAAGCAATGTGGTAAAAGTTTACACATTCTATTTATCTTTCCAGGCACGAAATAATTCATTCTGGAAAGAAACCCTATGAATGTAGTCAATGTGGTAGAGCCTTCTTTAGTAATGGTAAACTTCAGAGTCATGAAATAATTCATTCTGGAGAGAAACCCTATGAATGCAGTCAATGTGGCAAAGCCTTGGCACATCGCTCTCATCTTCAAAGACATGAAAGAGTTCATATGGGAGAGAGATCCTATGAATGTAAACAATGTGGTAAAGCATTCAGCATTAATAGTAATCTTCAATGTCATGAAAGAATTCATACTGGAGAGAAACCCTATGAATGTAGTCAGTGTGGTAAAGCCTTTGCATGTCACAGCTATCTCCAAATTCATGAGAGAATTCATACTGGAGAGAAACCCTATGAATGTAGTCGATATGGTAAAGCCTTTGCACATCATACAAGTCTTCAAACTCATAAAAGAATTCATACCAGAGAGCAATCCTTGAAATGTTATCAATGTGGTAAAGCCTTTGTATGTCACACCTTTCTTCAAAAACATAAAAGAATCCATTTGGAGAGAAACCCTATGAATGTAACCAATGCGATAAAAACTTTGCACTTCACAGCCATCTTCAAAGTCATGAAAGAATTCAGACTGGAGAAAAATCCTATGAATATAGTCAATACGGTAAAGCTTTTTATACATCAGAATACTCTTCCAAATTGTGAAAAAAAATCAAACTGGAGTGCAACCCTATGAATGTAATCAATGTAGTAAAGCCTTTCCATGTTATATAAAATAATGCATACTGAAGGGAATCTATGACTACAAAATATTTAGTAAGATTGTTAGCCAACACACTTGTTTTAGTTACTTGGGATTATTTATTCTGTATTTAAAAGAATCTGACAAGTGTCAGTAATCTGTTCAAGCCTATGTCCATTTTTACTTCATGTGTACCTACAAACTCATGTGGATAAAACATTGTAAATTTACATGATGAGGTAGTTCATTCTGATTTCACATTTCTTTTATTTTTATATGCAATAACTCACCCAGGATATATATTAATGCCTTTTCCATTGATGTGATAAAATAAAATATCTAGGGCACCTTATCAAAGAGTTTAATTTGTTTTATGGTTCCAGAAGGACATGGAATCACCATCAAACAGGCGTCAGCTAAAGCAGCTAAAGCAGTTCAAAGCTCACATCTTCAGGCCAGACAACTAGTCACTAGAAGTGGGGTCAGGATTTAAACTCAAAGCCCATCCCCTAGTGACATATTTCTCAATCAAAGTGGCAGTTACTAAATATTCACAAATTATATCACAAGCTGAAAAGGGTTGATTCTCTGATTTCAAGCCTTCCTGCCTGCTTTTTGTTATGTGAACCAGTTCATGGGAAGAAAAACCCTGTTGGTGAGCCACAAGGACACAGGCAGATAAGGTGAATGAATCTAGAGTTTATTCCTCCTGTAATGGAGGAAAAGCAATTTGCAGGCTGACTTGTCTGACAGAAGCAGAAATCTGCTTCCCTGCTACCTACGAAACCCTTAGTTAAGAGTCCTGAGTGTAGTGCTGATTCCAGAAGACATTGAGTTTGGCAGAGGTTGTTGAGGCTGAACTCGAAGTCTGGGGGGAATTGAGAATTTACAAAGAACTATGGAATATGGAGACAATTTTGAGTATACAAAACGTAAGACAAGAGGACAATTGCTGGAGTGTGTGCCAAAGGAATAGCAAACAGCTCTAGAATGCATGGAATGCAATCAACCAGTTAGCAGAGCCATGATGGGTTTGTCTCAGTTTGTGGCAGAGCTCAGAAGTACAAGGAAGTACAATTTCTAGGTCTTTCATGCTGTTATGGAACCATAGCTCTGCTTCTTACCCTTGTAGCCTTATAATCCTCCTAATATACGAATCATATGAAAACTCTAATGGAAATTCCAGCCCCTGACTATGCAGCGTATCTGGCACTTAAAATTAAGAATGCTTGATCTCTTTTAGGCAAGGTTGTTGGAGACATTAATGATTTAATTTTAACTACCACCTTTGAGGAGAACCTTCAGATGCAGATTGTTAGCAATGGCCATTAACTTTACAATGAGTTTGGAAAAATAGATTTATTTAGCAAGGTTAGGAAAAGATGCTTTTGCCAGTGGATATGATGTAGAAAATTTTAGGAAAAAACAGAGTGTTTAGCAAGGTTAAGTAAAGATATTTTTGTTAATGGCTGTGATGTAAATTATCTTAGAGAACATTCTGAAGTTCAGGAAAGTACACCTTAATAGTAAGGCCAGGGACTTTTAAAGGTTGGTGAGTGAGAACAATAGCCCAAGATAGCACTGGCTGAGGTGACATTCTCAACAAAACAATTGACTTCCTTATACTTGCTTTTGCTCTCAGCTTCCTGATAGTGAATTAAAACAAAATTATTAATGTGTAGATGTACACCTTAAAGATTTAAAGTAGAGATGGCTGGTTGGTTTTTATATAAAAGTTTAGATTTGTGATTCTTTTAAGACTTTTGTGAGAGATTACTTTGTAAGTTAATTCTTTCTTTGTAACTGTAAATTGCAGCCTGCTAGTAGAGAAAAGTAGCTAAGAAATTACCTTGTTTACTCACGTTGTTAATTTATAACAAGTTGTTTAGTTACAAATGTATATGGATTCTTGAAAATAACTTGTTTTGCTTTTTGGTTTTTCACCCAGAATATGTAAAACCTTGATCATGTGAAGGTATTGGGGAATATATTTTTCTTACATATACTCATTGTAATTCACTTAAAGAAAAATAACATGTAATCAAATTGTAATTTTTATTTTGTTTAAAAGAATTTTCTTGGGTGTATAAACTGGGAGAAAGAAAAGCTAGAAAAGCTTGTTGAAACCTACCTGCTGGAGTCTGTCTTACTTCATCAGGTGTAAATGTGTGTGTGTGTGTGTGTATGTGTGTGTGGTCTTTTCTCTCCTTCCTTTTCTTTTTAAGACGATGCTTTGCCACTTTCAGTGGAGCACCAATGCTAGAGCCAATAGCCATCTCCGATGCTTACACGGTAGATGTAAGACCATGCTACGAAGCTACCAGCACTGGCCTGGCCTACACCAGTAATCTAATTCTGCCCCCTCAGTTTGCCACTGTCAGTGGAAGCCATGGTTGGTAACCATCAGTTGCAGCCTGAAAAATTAGCATCAGAAAAAGCCTGCTGGATTACCAACCAGGCAGCAACTGGGGATCTACACTCTGACTTAGTTTACCCCTTTGGTTTTGAAGCAGGACTTTGACAGAGAAACACAATGTGCAGTTTGTATCTTAGGACAAATTGGCTGATACTGTCTGCTCTATTATAAGCTTCCTTATGAGGTTCTAGGTATTACTCTAAGGTCCTATGGAAAAATAGTATGTGTTCAATCTTTTCAAACACTTCATCCTCTTCCTTATGCCTCCCAGAACCATCTGCTCAAAGGTGGCATTGTACACAATGGGCCGATTCCATGAACACCAAACATTGCTGAAGAGAATGACCCGGTAGATTTACATAAACACTAATCTGGTGGAGGCACTTCCTCAAAGGGGGCTCTCTCTTTCCACATGCTTGTAGCTTAAGTTAAGGAAAACAAACAAACAAACAAACAACAAAAAAAACCTAACCAACTAACCAGTACAGGACAGAACACAGTTCAGGCACACAAATAAGGTTACTTAAACTTTGCATTTTTGTAATAATGCTTTACATTAAGCAAATGTTACTCAATATATGCTGAAATGTTTTATACTATATTAGTGTTCTTAGTGTAATGACAATAACTGAGTTATTTTTTTTTCTTTTTATAATACTGTAGTTTATGTAGGGGGATAAATTTGTACGGTTGTAAAAACATTTGTGTTAAATTTTCTTTCCACAGTGAAATTTACTAGAGATGCAAGCATCCCATCCACATCCATACACAAGGGATGTAGAGCTACTCAGTAATATGAATGTGCTATTATTTTATTAAGCCTTATCGGAAACAGCGTAAATAAATAAATAAGTGAATTAGAATGTTGGCTGCCACAAGGAGTGGCAATAGCACATTATCATTTTACAAATTTTGAACTGAATTCATATATTGGAAGTACAGGAACAATGAGGTCTGTTAGTTTAGACAAGCAAACTTGAGATACTCAATGTTTATGATAGGAGGTGACCTGTAGAGGCTGCTCCAAATGAAGTAGCAGGAGTTTGCACAAAGCATCTGGGGACACCATGACAAGTTGTGGATTAGAAGCTTTTTGAGCATATAGTAGAGTCCACAGAATCCTCAGGAATACTCACAGGGAATCTTCTTCCTGTAAGTACATCTACTTATCTACTTTCTTTGTCTTTTAAATTGCTTTGTGTTTGATTTTGCGTTTTTTTTTTTTTTTTAGATTTTCATGAAAACTTCCTTTATACTTTGCCAAAATCTCCATTTGACCATAATAAACTAAAGTGAATGTGCTTTCCTATTCTAGAAAATATTCCGGACACTATACGAACAAGAAACAATTATGGCCACCGAATTAGAATGTTATCTTAATTATCAAATCATGTTGGTATTAGATTTGTTTTCTAAAATGCAAGGCAAATGTTTCAAGGTTGACTAGTATAGATTCTTTGTCCCACTAGCATGACCTTTCCATTTACAAATGCTCCAAGAAAAGTGATCAAATGGAAGGATGAAATCAATGCCTAATGATGAAATGCTGACATTGGCTATTTTTTTTTCCTGAGTGACATATAACACATAGAGGGAGTATATTACCATTCTTAGTGTTCATCGATGGCACCCATGGAGAGACTAACATTGTTATGAGGTCCTATCTAAACACAATGACAGATACTTTTCAATTTTAAAGTAACTCCCCTATGAAATGCATCAACTAATTTATTTTAGATATCCTGATTCATAACATTCTTTCTTTTGTTACTGCAGTTTAAAGGAAAAAGTTAAAAAAAACTTCTTGGGACTATTATATGGAACATGAAGTTTGGGTTATCATAGTATCTTACAAGACTATGGTAGACTATGGTCACATATATTAGGTCCTGTAACTGTTATGTTTTCAATGTAAAAAAAAAAAATCCTCCTGAAAATTTCTGTTGAATATTGGATCCCAAGGTGGTGATGCTATTTTTCAGTTTGTAGTACCTCTAGGAAATGGAGTCTCCTTGGAGGAAATGAATTACTGTGGAGTATGTGAGGTTTTACACCTGTGGAAATTTCTATTTGCTTTTGAACCTGGCATTAGACCCAGTTCTGGAGGTATACTCCCAACACTGTCCTCATGTCTTTCCCAACATAAGGAAGTATTTCTGTTGGAGTTATAAGCTAAAATATAATTTAATTCCTTACATCACTTGTAGTCAGATATTTTTTTTTTGAGGAAGCAGGTGTGCAGTAGAACTGGCCTGAAAGACATTCTGTGTGTTACAAGTGACAGAGCCGCAGGAATGGGAACACCTTTGTTTCTTTCTTTGTGGAATGGCAATATTTAGTCTGTGGCATTGTATGTTGGAAGCATAACATTCTCACTTAAGTGTATGGTAGGGTTTGTGCAGATGAAAAGTATTAAAGAAATGTGTGGTGGTTTGAAAGAGAATGACTCCCTTAGATTCAATTGTTTGAATACTTCTTTCCAATTCGGTGGAAGCATTGGAGGTATGGCTGTCTTTAAGGATCTGTGTAACATGAGTAGGCTCTGAGGTTTCCAAAGACTGCACTATCCCAAGTGTACTCTCTCCTTCCTGCTTAGCTTTGGATTTGAACCATCAGTTATTCTTGCTGCCATACCTTTAGTCCCTCATCAGAAATTTCAACTCTCTAGAACATAAGTCCAATTTAATGCTTCCTTTTTAAGTTGCCTTGATTGTGGTGGTTTCCTCACAGTAACTGAGATACCCAAAACAGAATTGTCTTGTCGAAGTTGAGAAGGTGAAATGGTTCCTCTTTCAACTACAGAAACTGTGTAAGAATTTGTTCTGATATTATCTCTACAACAGATACCATAAATCTGTGCCCTTGAGGGTAGAAGCAAACCTGAGATTCACAAGTCTAGATGGCCATGAGAAAGCAACCTTGTTGAGAATGCTCTTCATTAGTTCCACTAGTACTGACATCATATTGCTTGGAAACTTCCCCTTCTATGGATGACTGCCATTCTAGGATTCATGAGCCAAAGATAAATAATTATATATCAGTATTCATCTTAAAATATTTAATATATATTAAATATTATAGTTTACATAGTTCATCAGTGCAGCTCTACCTGCTGCCTGTATATCTGGATGTAGAACTCTCAGCTTTTATTAACCACATCTCTGACTCTGTGCCACCATGGTCTCCACCATGAAAACAATGGACTAAACATCTGAAACTGTAAGCAAGCCCCAATTAAATGCTTTCTTGTACAAGAGATCAATGGTCACAGTATCTCTTCACATCAATAGAAGACTGACTAAGACTTCAGAAGTTGGTGACAGGAACTGGGGTATTGCTGTGACAGGTCTGAATATGCTTTGGTTTTGAGGAATATAGAACATGTTGGAACACAGGACTAGATAAAGATTGGACATTTTATGAGGGCCTTAATGGTCCATCCTAGTTTGCACATGGCAGTCAGTAGGGCTGAGGGTGATGTGAACCATGAGGGTCAGTTTCAGGGGTAACAATATTAATATGTGGCCTAGAGTCCCTTGTTATAATACTCTGGCAAAAGATGTGGCTGATTTTTGCCATTGTCTAAAAACTCAGCCTGAGGCTAAACTAAAGACCCAAGGGCAAGAATTTGATTAATAGAATTAGCAGAGGACATTTCAAATCAACCTAGTATTGAGTGTGCTGCAGCATTGTTAATGGCCAGTCTTATGCAGATCTATAATGAAAAAGGTTGAGCAAGGAAAAGTACAAAGTATACAGTTCCAGGAAAAAGAGAACCCAAGGTAATGTAATAGAACTAAGTTCTTCATTAAAGGACATAAACAGATGAAATAACATTCTATAATGTTAAATGGAATAAAGGGAGTGGTGATGTTAGCTCAAACTCCAAGTTTTATGAATACATAGCCTGGGGATGATGAAATGCTGACATTGCCACAGTAGTCATCTCGCTGCATTAATATTTCTCTACAGCATGCCAAAGCAATCAGCAAACTTTTAATAACTAACTTAGAAGAGTTTGGGGCCCCTGGTGGGCTAAACTTCTAATATTTCTTGCAAATATTCCCTTGACCCGGTTCTCCAAATTCATAATCTGTTAATCTCTGTTACATTTTTTAATCTAGATATGAGTCATGTATGACAGCACTCAAGTTAAATTCCCAATTTTAGAGATGGATTTCTATAAGTCAGGCTGCCTGGGTTAGGGAATGCATGGTATAATTTACCATATGCTTTCTTAGACTAAGTACCTATAGGACATAGGATATAGGACACAGAAAAAACATAATATAATGGAGCAAGAAATTATATTAGCATGTTATTTTTTCTATAGTATGTTTATATCATAGCAACTAGAGATGAAGGCAAGAGCATGGGTTTGGAGGGCCTGTTGCAGCACACACTAGTAGGCAGTGAACTGGACCAAAGGAGTCCCAAGTATCTGAAAGAAAAAGAGGTTAGGAGAGTCCATGAGGAGGGTGGGGCTGGGACAGCACATGAGGACTCAGCACTGCCTGAGGCTACAGCCTCCAGCTGTCATGGCTACAGGGGCAACAGAGTGTCTGAAACCCACCAACCTATTATTTTGATTCCTGTTGGATGTTTGCTTCCCAAGACTGGCTCTGTGCTGATGCAAATTACCATGAGCCTTCCTAGTCAAAACATGTTAAGTTTCAGCATCCTTTGATTGTTATCTATCACTGGAGGCACATGACTAAGAAAATTCTTTAGTAACCTGTGAAAGTCAGAAAGTTTATCACAGAAAGCAAACCACCAAAAATAAAATACAGCATATATACACCCTGGAAATCTGGTGTCACCTTCTTAGTGGAAATGGGGTAACATCCTGATGGCTCAGTCACACCAGAAAGTTTATAGCTGTTCCCATTTTGGTTTATGTACAAGTGGTTACATCACCCACATTGGGCTTGGCACTCCCTCATCATTCACTAATTAATAAAGTGCACTGCATGCTTGCGTAAAGCTACATGTTATGGAAGCCTTTTATTAAGAGTCCTTCCTCTCAGATGACTTCAGCTTATGTGAAGTTGACATAAAACTATTCAACACAATCACTGACTCAATGTTTTCTCAAAAATGTCAGCTCCTTATTTTTTAATTCTGCCTTTCTGTTTCTCAGGACATGGGCAGAATACAGACAGATTACAGGCAGAATACAGACATTAGAGAAACGACCTTTCTTGGTTTTTGTTTTTCTCCTGTGAGGAGACACCATTGCAAAGCAACACTTACAAGAAAGCTTTTTATTGGAGGCTTGCTTATACTTTCAGAGGATACTTCATTATCCTCATGGGAAAAAACAATGGCAGTAGGCAAGCAAGGAGCTGTTGCAGGATATTTGATTCCATTGTGAACCCTTATATTGTAAAGTATAAACCCCTGTTTCTAATTGTGGTATGGTTCAAACTTTAATCCTAGGGCTTTCTTTCTTCTGTAAATACTAACCCATGGAGCAGCTCACACCCCTCATCCAAGAGCCTTCTGTAAACAGGATTAAATACAGTTAGCCCTAGACCAAGAGTCAGACCAAGTAACCAGCTGATGCTGTGTCTCGACTTTTTGTTTTTAGCTGTTGGCTTTGGGCTTTGCCATCTGAGATGTAAGCTGAAGGTCAGCTAGTTGCTTTCTCTTTCCTCACTGAGCCAGCAAGTTCTCAAGCCAGCATCTAGCTCATGAGTTTGTATTGGTAAAATCGAACATCTGGGATTTTCTGATCATTAAATCAACATGGAGCTGAAAAGGTACATCTAGATCTGCAAGCAGCATGCAGAAAAAGAAACTCTGATCCTGGCATGTGATTTTGAAGTTTCAAAACACGTTCACTGAAAGAGCTCCTCCAACACAGCATTTCTACTGATATTTCCAAATCTGTTCCACTAACTGAAAATTGAGTGTTCAAATATATGAGCAGATCTGGGCCATTCCAACCACATGGTCTCTAGTCTAATTGTTAATGTGCTCTTTTCCCCACTGAATCTTCCTCACTGTGACCACTATCTTCTTAAGCTCAACACTTTCATTTTCCAGTTTCTCCTTAAATGGCTCATTGCATGCATACTACAGTTCACAACACATGAGAAGAAACAGAAGCCATGGAACAAAACACTTCTCCAAGTAAGACAAACTCAGTAATAAGGCCTGAATCAATAATTACCTGGAACATTTATACAAAAGAAAAAAAAACAGTGCGAGAATACAGTCTATAAAGAGATCCATGATGGCTGATGGTGTCACCAACCATGCAGAGATCTGAACAGCAGCTCAGGAATGAGAGCACAGTGACCAGCAGGGAATACTGTGGCCCTCAAAACCTTTACATCTGTTCTTTGCAGGTGAGCGAAGAACCCACAGGGAAACTCAAGGGTCCACCTTCAGGCCACCCTGCTATTCCCTGGAATAGTTCCCAGGCTTCTGCCTGGCACAGCCAAAGTGATAGGCTTCCTGCCATAGCTCACTGTCTGGTACTGGTGGTTTGCAGCTCTTACTTCAGGTGCTTACTCTCACTGACCATGCAGTACATATCTTCCTTCCAGTACCTGGGTGAGGCTCCAGAGCAGAACACACACTCTCACTGTCCCATAAATACCTTCTGGGTATTCTGGTTTATGGCTCAAAACTCAGGTGCCTACTCTCAGTGTCCTTAAATGGGATACCTTACAGTACCAGGGACACCCAGCTCCAAACTCAGGGACCACTCTCACCATTCTGAGCACCTGGCTCCAACCATGGGCCTTCTGACACTTGGGACCCACAGAAGAAACTAAGACACTGCTCCAAGACACACTCAGTCTTCCTATGGAGACCAGCAGAACCTCTGAGCTCACAGGTTCTCTAGAAAGGCTACATACAGCAAGCACATTGTCTAAGCACAGTGACTGGGCTCACTAACTTAAGAGAAATAAAGGCAGTAGTAGAGTAGCTGACTCCAGGTCTTCCCTGTGAGAGGAGGATCCTTGAGTACCTGAGGAGTCCACATGTTCCCCAGGATCAAACATCTGATGATTCTGACTGGAAATTCCTTGAGAGCCACCCACCAGTCTCAGGTTATTTCCACCAAACTGAGAAGGGCTCCTGCAGGAATATCCAGTTTCTTGTCCAGGATTATTTCCACATCCCTGAGCACTTCAGTAGGCAACAGGATCTAATGTCCAATGCCAGAGTCAGCCAGTTGGCTGAAGGTCAGTATAAAAACACAATCAACAAAAGCCAAAGCAATATGGCCTCCCCAGAACCCAGTGGTCCAAAGGGAAGTAACCATGAATGCCCAAATACAAATGAAACAGAAGAAAATAACCTTAAATCTATGCTTATGAAGATGATAACAAAGGGAACAAGTAAAATCCATAAAGAAATACAGGAAGATAGAGAAAAAAAGTCTGAAACCTTTAGAGATAGAAATAAATTAATCACTGAAAGATCAGCAGGAGAATTCAAAGAGATGAAGAATATTGGACAGATCATCTAATAAAAAAAACAGGAAAATACAAACAAACAGGTGTAGGAAATTAACAATACTGTGCAAAAGCTGAAGATGGAAATGGCAACATTAAAGAAAGCACAAATTTAAGAAATCCTAGAGAGGGAGAACTTAGGGAAGAAAGCAGGAATTACAGAGGTAAGCATTAACAACAAAATACAAAAGATGGAGGAAAGAACCTCAGGTGTAGAAGACACAATGAAAGAAATTGATGCTCCCAAAGTGAGGGGAACAGGGACTATTTCTAACAGGAACTCAATGACTGGCTCTTTGGTCTCCCCACCCCCGAAGGGAGGAGCAGTCCTGTTAGGCCACAGAGGAGGGCTTTGCAGCCAGTCCTGAAGATACCTGATAAAACAGGATCAGATGAATGGGGAGGAGGTCCCCCCCATCAGTGGACTTAGAAAGGGTCATGGTGGAGATGAGGGAGGGAGGGAGGGAGGGAGGGACTGGGAGGGAATGAGGGATCGGGACACGGCTGGGATACAGAGTTAATAAAATGTAACTGATAAAAAAAATAAAAAATAAAAAAAAATCTAAAAAGAAAAAGAAATTGATGCATCATCCAAACCAAAAATGTTAAATCCTAAGAAATCTGTGACACAAAACATCAAAGAAATCAAGGACACTGTGAAAAGGAAAAACCTAAGAATATTATAAATAGAAGAAAGAAAAGATTCCCATGTCCAAGGACCATAAAATATTTCCAACAAATTATAAAAGAAAAATTTCCCAAAGTTAAGAAAGAGATGCTTACAAGGATACAAGAAAACTACAATAAATTAGGCCAGAAGAGAAAATCATCTGGCCGCATAACAGCTAAATCACTAAATGAACAGAAGAGAAAATGAAAATTGAATGCTGAAAGGGAAAAGGGCCCAGAAAAAAAAAATTAAAAAAAGCAAACTTATCAGAATCACACGTGACTTCTCTATAGAGCTCATAAATGAAAGAAGTGTCTGGGCAGATATCTTGAACACCACCCCCCAGAAAAAAAAATAAATAAAGGATACTGGTCCATACTACTATACCTAGCAAAACTTTCAACATATACGGAGAAAACATACATGGAGAAAAGAAGATATTACAGAACAGAACAAAATTTAAATAATATCTATGCAAATACCCAGTCGTACACATGATACTAAAAGGAAAACCACCACTCAAGGTTAGCCATACCCTCCCCAAAAAAAAAAAAAAAAAAAAACGGACATAAATAACTTCACTATAGCAAAACCAAAATTAGAAAAGGACACAAACACACTATTGCAACCAACACCAAACTGAAAGGAACTTACAGTCACTGGTCATTAATACCTCAAAATATCAATGAAGTCAACTCTCCAATAAAAAGACACAGACTAAAAGAATGGATGAGTGACCAAGCTTTCTGCTGCATATAAGAAACACAACTCAAACACATCTCAACCAAAGACAGATATTACCTGAGAGTAAATGTTCCCCAAACAAATGGACAACAAGAAGCAAGCTGCAGTAGCCATTCTAATATCTAATAAAACACTTTCAACCAAAATAAATCAAAATGAATGAAGAAAGACACTTCATACTCAAAAGAGAAAAATTGTGCCAAGAAAAAATTCAATTTTGAACATCTATGCCCCAAATTCAAATGCAGCCACATTTGTAAAAGAAACATTAATAAAATTTAAACCACATATTAATCCCCATACATTAATAGTGGATGACTTCAACATCCCACTCTCATCAAAGGACAGGTCAAGGAAACAGAAACTAAACAGAGAATTAATAACACTAACAAATGTCATGAAACAAATGGATGTAACAGACATCTACAGAACTTTTCTCGCAAACACAAAAGAATATCACTTCTTCTCAGCACTGCATAAAACCTTCTCCAAAATAGATCACACAGTTGGTCACAAAGCAAGCTTCAACACATACAAAAAGACCAACATAATCAACATATACAAAAAGACTGAAATAATCCCTTGTACCTTTCAGACCACCATAGACTAAGCTGACTCTCAACAACAACAGAAATAGAAAAAAGTCGACATAAGCATAGAAACTGAACAACTCTCCACTCAATGACAGCTGGGTCAGGGAAGAAAGAAGAAAGAAATTAAAGACTTTCTACAAATCAATGAAAATGAAGGAACAGCATATCCACACTTATGGAAAACAATGAAATCAGTGATAAAAAGAAAGTTCATAGCATGAAGTACATTCATAAAGAAATTAGAGATATCTCATACAAGCAACTTGATGTCACACCAGAAAAAAATGGAAGCAGGTGAACCCAAGAAGAGCAGACAGCTGGAAATAATCAAATTCAGGACTGAAATCAATAAATTAGAACAAAGAAAACAATTCAAAGAATCAATGAAACCAAGAGCTGAATCTTTGGAAATTCAACAAGATAGAGAAATCCTTAGCAAAACTAATGAAAAGGCAGAGAAACACTATCCAAATCAACAAAAAAAGAAAAGAAAAGGAGGACATAATGACAGACACTGAGGAAATTCAAAGAAACATTAGGTCTTAATTCAAAAGGATGTATACCACATAATTTAGAAATCTAAATGAGATGGGCAATTTTCTTGATAGATTCCACTTACAAAATTAGAATTAAGACCAGATAAACAAGTTTAATAGTCTTGTGTCCCCTAAAGAAATAGAAACAGTCTTCAAAACTCTCCTATTCAAAAAATGTCCAGCACCAGATAGTTTCATTGCAAAATTCTACCAGACACTCAAGGAAGAGCTAATACCAACACTGTTCAAACCATTCTACAAAATAGAATAATTTTCCTAATGAACACTGATGCAAAAAATGCTGAATACTTACAAACCAAATACAATAAAACACATCAAAGGTATACATCATGACCAAGTGTGCTTCATACCAGGCATGCACTGTGGTTCAATATATGTAAATCTGTCTGTGTAATAGAGCATATAAACAAATGGAAGGACAAAAAACACATAATCATCACCTTAGATGCTGAAAAAACATTAGACAAAATCCAATACCCATTCATGTTTAAAATTTTGGAGAAATCAGGGCTACAAGGCACATACCTAAACATAGAAAAAGCAATATACAACAAAGTATAGCCAACATCAAGCTAAACGGAGAGAAACTTAAATCAATTCCACTGAAATAAAACAGGCAAGACTGTTCACTCTTGCCCTATCTCTTGAAAATATTACTTGAAGTCCTAGCTAGAGCAATAAGAAATATAAAGGAAATCAAGGGGATAGAAATCCGAAAAGAAGTCAAAGTATCACTATTCAGAGATGATATGATAGTATACATAAGTAACCCCAAAAATTCTACAAGAGAATCCCTACAGCTGATAAACACCTTCAGCAAAGTGGCTGGATAAAAAATTAACTCAGAAAACTCCGAAGCCCTCCTGTATACAAAAGATAAAAGGGGAAAGAAGGAAATTAGGCAAACAGAACCTTCACAACAGAAAAAAACAAAAACAAAACAAAACAAAAAACCATAATGTATTTTGGTATAATTCTAACAAAGCAAGTGAAAGACTTGTATGAAAAAAAAAAAATTCAAGTCTCTCAAGAAAGAAATTGAATAAGATATCAGAAGATAGAAAGATCTCCCATGCCCATGGATCAATAGGATTAACATAGTGAAAATGGCCATTCTAGCCAAAAGAATATAGATTCAATGCAATTCCCATGAAAATACCAACAGACTTCTTTAAAGATTTTGAAAAAAAAAACAATTCTCAATTTCATGTGGAAAAAAATAGCTAAAACAATCCTGTACAATCAAAGATCCTCTAGAAGTATCTCCATCCCTGATCTCAAGTGGTACTACAGAACAACAGTAATAAAAATGGCATGGTACTCTCATAGAAACAGAATAGAGGATTAGTGTAATTAATGGGAAATCCAGAAATAAACCCAGACACCTACAAATATTTAATTTTTGACAAAGAAGCCAAAACCAAACAGTGTAAAAAAAGACAGTATCTTCATCAAATGGTAGTGGCCCAGTTTGATGTCTCCATATAGAAAAATGCAAAAAGACCCATATGTATCACTCTGAGAAAAACTGTAGTTCAAGTGGGTCAAAGACCTCAACATAAAACCAGACACAATGAACCTGTTAGAAGAGAAAGGAATGAAGAGCCTTGAACTCATTGGCCCAAGAGACAAGATCCTGAATAGAACACCAAAAACACAGGCTCTAATATCAACAATCAATAAATGGTATCTCATGAACTGAAAAGCTTCTGTAAAGCAAAGGACACTGTCATCAGAACAAAATGACAGCCTACAGACTGAAAACAGATCTTCACCAACCCTACATTTGACAGAAGGCTAATATGCAAAATTTATATAGACTCAAGAAATTAAACACCAAACTGGGATACAGAGCTAAACAGAGTATTCTCAACAGAGGAATACTAAATGTCAGGGAATGACTTAAAAAGGGCTCACTGTCCTTAGTCCTCTGGGAAATGCAAATGCAAATGACTCTGAGATTCTATTAGAATGGCTAATAACAATAACTCAAGTGACAACACATCCTAGCAAGGATGCAGGGAAAGTGAAACCCTCCTCCGTTGCTGGTGGAAATGTAAACATGTACAACCACTTTGGAAATCAAGATGGCGCTGTCTCAGATAATTCGGAATAACTACCTCAAGATCCAGCTATATTACTTCTGGGCATGTACCCAAAAGATGCTCCACCATACATAAAGGACATTTGCTCAACTATATTCACAGCAGCTTTATTCATAATATTCAGAATCTGGAATCAACCTATATTTTTCTCAAGCAAAGAATGGATACAGAAATTCTTATACAATTACACAACAGAATACTATGCAGCTAATAAAAACAAGGAAGTCATGAAACTTGCAGGCAAATGGATGGGACTAGAAAAGATCATCCTGAGTGAGGTAGCCAGAACTAGAAAGATATGCATGGCACATACTCACTTATAAGCAAATATTAGCCAGTTAATATAGGATAATCATACTAAAATCCAAAGACTTAAAGAAAGTAAAGAACAAGGAGGACCCTAGGGAGGATTATGAATTCCCATTAAGAAGGGCAAACAGGATAGACACCGGAAGTATGAAGGAGAGAATAGGACAAGAGTGTAGCACAGATGTTCTCTGAAAGTCTCCACCCAGCAGAAGATGGAAGCAGAAGCTGAGAATTACAGCCAAACTCTGGGCAGAGCACAGGGAGTCTTAAGGGAGAATGGGGAAATGGAAGGGGGTCAGAAGCTCTACAAGGAGACCAAAAAAGTTAAAAATCTTGATCCAAGGAGCCCTGCCAAGACAGATGGGCCAACCAAGTCCCATACATGGAGAAGAATTAGATCTCCTACCAGGAAGCAGCCCATAGGCACTCAGTCTCCATGAGGGTTCCCAATAAGTGGAGCAGGTGTTATCTTTGATATAAACTTTGTTGCCTGCTCTTTGATCACTCCCTTCTGGCAATGTGGCCTTACCAGGACACAGAAGAAGAGGATCCAGGCAGTTCTGATGAGAATTGATAGACTAGGGTCAGATGGTAGTGGAGGAGGACTTCCATTTTCAGTGGATTAAGGAAGGATGTAAGGTGGAAAAGAAGGTGAAGATGGGAATGGGAATTGATGTGGGAGGGGGCTACAATTGGGATGTAACGTGAATAAATTATTAAAAATACAAATAAATAAATAAACAAATAAACAGGTAGCTAGCTAGATAAATAAATAAATAAATAAATAAATAAATAAATAAATAAATAAATAAATAAATAAATAAGAATACGATCTATAACAGCCAGGTCGATATATTCCACTGGCTATCCTACTACAGCAAGCCCTGAATAGTCCAACAAAGCAGAAGTACATAACATATAAAATCTGTCAATGTATTCTACCATATAAACAAACTGAAAGGAGAAAAAAAATAACATTATGAGATCATTAGATGCTGAAAATGGCTTTAACAAAATCCAACACCCCGTAATGAGAAAGCATTTGTGGAGAGTAGGAATATACAAGACATACATAAATATAATAAGGGAAATTCACAGCAAGCCTACAGCCAACAACAAATTAAATGGTGAAAAACTCAAGGCAATTCCACTAAAATCAGGAAGAAGACAAGCTTCTTTCCTCTGCCCATATCTATCCAACAGAATACTTTAAATTCTTTCTAGTGAGGGCAATGAAAAAGATCATGGAAATACAAACTAGAAAAGAAGTAATTAAAGTATCGTTAATTGCAGATGATACCATAGTATCCATGAGAGATCCCAAGAATTCTACCAGGGAACTCCTACACCTGATAAATACCTTTCACAAAACAGCTGGATACAAAGTTGCTTGAAACAAACAAAACCAAATAGAGAAAAATAAATCAAACAAACAGACAAAAAAACAGTAACTCTCCTATATACAAATGACAAACAAGCTGAGGAAGATATGAAAAACCACACAGTTCACAATAGCCACAATTAATATAAAATATCTTGGGGTAATTCTAACCAAGAAAGTGAAATTCTTGTACAGCAAGAATGTTAAAGAAGTTTTTTTTAGGGTCTTTCTAGACTGTTTAGAGAATTAAAGTGAAAAAGATACCAGAAAATAGAAAGATTTCACTCATGGATAGAATTAATATAGTAAAATGGCCATCCTACCAAAAGCAACCTACGGATTTAACACAATTCTCAAATTTCCACACAATTATAATCAAATCAAAGACCCATATATAAATCCACACACCTATGCCCATTTGATTTTTGATAAAGAAGGTAAAAAGACACAACAGAAAAAAGAATGCTTCTTTAAGAAATGCTATGGATTCCATGCACTCTGCCCAACAGTTGGCCATGAGTCTCAGTGTCTGCTTTGATAGTCTGCAGGGCAGAGCTTTTCAGAGGCCCTCTGCAGCAGGTTTCTAGGTTGTTTCCTGTTTTCTTCTTCCGATGTCCATCCTTTTTGCCTTTCGGAATGTGGATTGACCATTTTAGTCAGGATCCTCTCTCTTGATTAGTTTCTTTAGATGTATAGATTTTAGTAGGTTTATCCTATGTTATAAGTCTATATGAGTGAATATATACCTTGTATGTCTTTCTGCTTCTTGGACGGCTCACTCAGGATGATCCTTTCCAGGTCCCAACAATTGCCTGCAAATTTCATGATTTCCTTATTTTTCATTGCAGAGTAATACTCCATTGTGTAGATATACCACAATTTCTGCATCCATTCTTAAGTTGAGGGTCATTTGGGCTGTTTCCAGCTTCTGGCTATTACAAATAAAGCTTCTACAAACATGGTTGAGCAAATGTCCTTATTGTGTACTTGAGCCTCTTTTCAATATATGCCTAGAAGTGGTATGGCTGCATCTTGACGATATGCTATTTCTAGTTGTCTATTAAAGGGCCAGATTGATTTCCAGAGTGGTTGTGCTAGGCTGAAAAGAAATTTAGGTATATAGTTAACAGAATATGACAGTAACAATAGTGTTCCACAGATCTTTGCCAATTCATGAAGAAAAAAAAATGATCCAACTGGAAAAAATTATGATTCTCTTATCCCAAGAAAAGGTCTTTGAACATAACTATTACTATTATCTTTCTGATATTATACTGCAAATGAAACTCATTCACCAATTCTCTGAAGGCAATTCCTCAAATAAATCTTTTTTTTTTAAATTTTTCATCAATTACACTTTATTCATTCTGCATCCGCCCATAAGCCCCTCCCTCCTCCACTCCCAATCCCACCCTCCCTCCTCCCTCTGAATGCATGCCACTCCCCAAGTCCAATGATATGGGAGGTTCTCCTCTCCTTTCTGAACTTAGTCTATCAGTGCACATCAAAAGTGGCTCCATTGTCCTCTACTGTGGCCTGGTAAGGCTGCTCCCCCCCTCAGGGGGAGGTGATCAAAGAGCAGGCCAATCAGATTATGTCAGAGGCAGTCCCTCTTCACATTACTATGTAACCCAATTGGACTCTGAACTGCCCTGGGCTACATCTGTGCAGGGGTTCTGGGTTATCTCCATGAATAGTCCTTGGTTGGAGTATGAGTCTCTGGGAAGTTCCCTGTGTTCAAATTTTCTTGTTCTGTTGCTGTCCTTGTGGAGACCCTGTCCTCTCCAGCTCTTACTATTTCCCAGTTCTTACATAAGATTCCATTCAATCTGCCCAACAGTTGCCCATCAGGCTCAGCATCTGCTTTGATAGTCTTTACGGCACAGGCTTTCAGAGGCCCTCTGTGGTAGGTTCCTAGGTTGTTTCCTGTTTTCTTCTTCTTCTGATGTCCATCCTCTTTGCCTTTCCGGATGGGGATTGGACATTTTAGTTAGGGTCCTCTCTCTTGCTTAGTTTCTTTAGAGGCACAGGTTTTGGTGGGTTTGTCCTATGTTGTATGTCTATATGAGTGAGTATATACCATGTGTGTCTTTTTGCTTCTGGGACAACTCACTCAGGATGATCCTTTCCAGATCCCACCATTTACCTGCAAATTTCATGATTTCCTTATTTTTCATTGCTCAGTAATATTCCATTGTGTAGATGTACCACAATTTCTGCATCCATTCTTCAGTTGAGGGGCATCTGGGTTGTTTCCAGCTTCTGGCTATTACAAAGAAAGCTGCTACAAACATGGTTGAGCAAATGTCCTTTTTGTGTATTTGAGCCTCATTTGGATATATACCCAGGAGTGGTATGGCTGGATCTTGGGGAAGCGCTATTCCTAGTTGTCTGAGAAGGCGCCAGATTGATAACCCCAGAAAATAAATCTTTTTTATAGGCCATATAAACAGAAATGAACTGGTTTGTAACGTTTCCATTTGTTTTCCTACAGAATAAACTCATTACAATCATCCTATGAAAAAATAATATTAAAGATTTAATTGCCTGTGCATATTAAATATGTTTAAATTTAGGAAAATAAACATTTTGAAGTTGAAGAAAAAAAACAAAGAAATGCTATGGATATATGAATGCAGAAGAATGCAAACACACCAAAATTTACAATCCTGCTCCAAACTTATGTTCAAGTGGGTCAAAGATCTCAACATAGAACTCTGAACCTTACAGAAGAGAAAAACAGGGAACACTCTTGAACACACTGACATAGGAGACAACTTCCTAAGCAGAATATGATTCATGCAGGCACTAATAACAACAGTTAATAAATGGGACCTCAGCATAGTGAAATATAACGAACATCATCAAAAGACAAAATATCAGCCTACAACAAAGAAAAAGATTTTCATGAAATCCCCATCCTATAGAGTGTTAACATTCAAAATTAAAAAAAGCCAAACAAACAAAAAAAAAAAAACTTAACAAATTAATCATCCACAAACTAAACAATCCAACATTTAAAAAATGAGGCACAGAAATACATAATTCTCAGTATGTGAATCTCAAATGGCCAGGAAACACTTAAAGAAATGTGGAATATCCTTAGCCAACAGGGAAATGCACATCAAAACTAGTTTGAAATTCTGTCTCGCAAATGTCAGAATAAAAAAGATCAACAAAATAAGTGACAGGAAATTTGCTCTTGTTGGGAGCATAAATTTTACAGCCACAATGTAAATCAATTTGCTGGTTCCTCAGAAAGTTGGGAATGGAGAACTCAACTGCCAGCTATACCACTATTGGGCATATGCCCAAAAGACACTCCATCTTATCACAAGGACACTTGCTCAACCATATTCATAACATCTTTGTTCATAATGGCCAGAATCTGGAAACAACCAGGATGTCACTCAGTGGAAGAACAGATAAATAAAATGTATATTTTAAGATGGAGTATTACTCAGGTGTTAGAAAAAAATTCTGAAATTCTCAGGCAAATGTATGTAACTGAAAAAATCTTCCTGATTGTTGTAACCCAGACCCAGAAAAGCAAACATTGTATGTACTCTCTTGCAAGAAGACATTAGCTGTTAAGTGTAGGATAATCACACTACAATCCACAAAACCAGAGAAGGTAAGTAAAAAGAAGGGTTTTAGGTGGGATAGCAAGATCTCCCTGGAAATTGAAAATAAAATAAATTTGGGGGGAGTAGACAGGTGGCAGGGTACAGAGAATGGAAAGAAATAGGGTGAACCAAATAGAGGAGGGAGAGGCAGAGAGAGAGAATATGACCAGAAACAACTTGAGTTGCTGAGCATTTAGAGGATGATATGGAATCCTGGTGCAGGGGGAATTTCTGGGAACCTATCAGGGTGACTCTAACAAAGTCTCCTAGCAACAGAGGATATGGAACCTGAACAGACTATCTTCTGTAAACAGGCTATGCTCCCAGTGGTGGTACTGGGACACCAACTCAGCCACAAAGCCTTCTACCTTCAACCTGTCCTCTGCAAGATGTGCTGCAGCAGTGGTGACTCATAGCTTGTGGGTATGAAAAACCCACAAGCTGGCCTAAATCCACAAAAACTGGCCTAGCTTGAGGCCCAAACCATGAGAGAGAGAGCCCATGCCTCACACTTCCTGTATCACCAGGAACCTAAAGGTGGATACCTCAAAGACCTAGGGTTGAACCACATAAGACTAACATTAATAAAAAAGTCAATGAAATAGTAGCTTATGATATCCTGCTGTATTCATAGATGCTGCCTAGCCCAATAGTTCTCAGAGGGCGATGCCCCAGAAGTGAAAGGAGCAGACACAGTCATCCACCCAAACATTAGACTAACTCAGGAACCCGGGGAAAAGAGGAGAAGGGAGGATTGTTGAAGCCAGAAAGTTCAAGGACACCATAAAAACATGGACCACTGAGTCAGCTAAGGAGGGCTCATAAGGGCTCACACAGACTGAAGCAACAATCATGGAACCTGCATGGGTCTGAGCTTGGCCCTGTGTGTACATGCTGTGGTTGTTTGATTTGAGTGTTTTTGTGGAACTCCTAAGAGTTGGGGTGGTAGTATCTCTGACTCTTGGCTGCTCATGGAACACTTTTCCTCCAACTTTGGTGCTTTGTCCAGCCTTGATATGATGGTTTATGCATACTCTAATAGCATCTTGTTATGCTTTGTTCAGCTGATATCACTGGAGGTGTGCTCTTTTCTGAAGGGAAATAGAGGAGCAATGGACATGATTGAGAAGATTGGGGGTTTAAAAAAAGAGGAGGAAGGGGACCATTCAGTCAGGATATGTAAGAAAAGAATAAAGAAAAAAAATATAGACAAATTCCACAACTACCACAAAATTAACTCAAAGTGACTCCTAAATTGTTGGTTTTGACCCAACACCTACTGATATTTCCTATAGTGAGAGAGAGTGACCATGCTCTAGAGCTCTCTCTCAAATGGATAAGATCAAAAGCTCTGCCATGGATTGGTAGCCCCACATGTCCCCTTGTGGATTCATGCAAACCCAGACCCACTGAAACTCACAGACAAAATGACATTAAATATTTTAATGTCTATTTTTTGCCACAAAATCTATGTCACAAGATGTGGAATTTGCCTTAGCCACCCAACCCCATGAACACCTGGGAAACCTCTGCAGCTCAGAAACTCCTTTTGTCCTTGGAAATGAATTTCTCTGAATCACAGAAACATAAAAGGAATTTTATTTTTTATTTTATTTTATTTTATTTTATTTTATTTTATTTTATCTGTGATTTGGTTGTTGAGACAAGGTTTCTGCATGCAACTTGAGCTATCCTAGAACTGACTGTGTAGACCAGAGTGGTCTTGAACTCCGAGCTCCAGCTGCCTCTGCCTCTTGAGTGTTGAAATGAAATGCATATGTCAGCAACACCTAGCTTTTCAAATATTTTAAATTCTTGTGTATATGAAGAATTGTGTATGTGTGCATTTGTGTGTGTGTGTGTATACCCAGTGAAGTAAGAGTAGATCATAAGGTTCCCTGGAGGTGTGGTTGCAGGTAGTTGTGAGCCACATGCTATATATCCTGGGATCTTAACTCTGGTCTTATCCATAAGTGCTCTTAACCACTTAGCCATCTCTCTAGCCATAGTATTCTAACCAAGCATTGCTGTATTGTTGAAGGGTAACCCCTGTCACCTATTTACTACCAGTTTCTAAACCCTTCACAGAACTTGTAACACAAACCTAAAAGCAGAATGAAAAATTCAGAACTTCTATAAAAAAGACCTTCAATTTTATAATGTCTTCTTCCTATAATACACCAAAAGCAATGATTGTTTATGCACTATGTAGTGATGTATGTACAAGCACCACAGGGTCCCACAGCCATGGATGCAGAGAGCCTCCTTCTTCCAAAGAATCCACAATCAGCGAAGCTCAGAGGCCAAGGGCCACTGCTCAGGTCACCACATGAACAAACCCACAGTCTGTTTCACAGTCCATCCCAGTACCAGCTGCTCTGACAGTTCAACGGGCCTGCTCCTCCTGACCTAAGAAAAGAGTGACCACAATCACCATGGTGTGGCTTGTGGTCTCCTGTACAGATCCCTAGAGCAGAACCAGGGACGAATCGAGGAAGGAACCTGCAAGCTAACGTCCATTAGAGCTTCTGTTGGCTAGGCCTTTCCAGAGTCTTTCCTAAGCAAGGACCACCAAGGTGGGGTTTGGGGAATAGTGTTTCCCTTACTGGGTGAATAGAAAGCAAATGACTCAGACAGCACAGGCCTTCCTAGCTCTGCCCTTGTACCCTTGGAGCAGACAAGATTTTAGTCTGGAAAAATCTATTTTAATAGAAATTCTTCCAATGTCCCAAAGCAGTTCCTGTTCCAGGACATGGGTCCTTGTGTGACATTTCATTTCATATTCAATGTCCAAGGGAGCCATTTCTTGGCTTACTATCTGGGAAATCCTTGAGCAAAACTTAAGTAAAATTCAACCAGTAACAATAATTTAACCAAAAGGCCATGAAATTGAAGGCAAGGAGCAGTATATGTGAGGGAGAAAAATGAATTTGGAAATAACGTAATTAAAATTACAAAAATTATATTCTAGATGTACAGATTTTAGAAGGATTATCCTATATTATATGTCTATATGAGTGAGAATATACCGTGTGTGTCTTCCTGCTGCTGGGATAGCTCACTCAGGATGATCCTTTCCAGGTCCCACCATTTACTTGGAAATTTCATGATTTCCTTATTTTTCTTTGCTGAGTAATATTCCATTGTGTAGATGTACCACAATTTCTGTATCCATTCCTCCACTGAGGGACATCTGGGATGTTTCCAGCTTCTGGCTATTACAAATAAAGCTGCTACAAACATGGCTGAACAAATGTCTTTATTGTGTACTTGAACCTCTTTTTGAAATATGCCTAGGAGCGGTATGGATGGATCTTGAGAAAGCACTATTCCTAGTTGTCTGAGAAAGCACCAGATTGCTTTCCACAGTGGTTGTACAAGTTTACATTACCACAAGCAGTGGAGGAGGGTTCTCCTTTCTCCACAACCTCTCCATCATGTGTTGTCACTTGAGTTTTTGATCTTGGCCATTCTATGGTTGTAAGGTGAAATCTCAGGGTGGTTTTGATTTGCATTTCCCTAATGGCTAGTGACTTTGAGCCTTTCTTTAAGTTTTTCTCTGCCACTCGATATTCCTCTACAGAGAATTCCCTGTTTAGCTCTGTTCCCCATTTTTTAATTGGATTACTTGGTTTGTTGCTTTTCAGTTTCTTTAGTTCTTTATAAATACTGGGTATTAGCCCTCTGTCAGATAAATGGTTGGTGAAGATTTTTTCCCAATCTGTACGCATTCATTTTGTTTTGATGACAGTGTCCTTTGCTTTACAGAAGCTTTTTAGTTTCATGAGGTCCCTTTTATTGATTGTTGCTCTTAGAGCCTATGTTGTTCGTATTCTGCTTAGGGAGTTTTCTCCTGTACCAGGGAGTTCTAGGGTCTTTCCTACTTTTTCTTATAACTGATTTAATGTTTCTGATTTTATGTTGATGTCCTAACTAATCAAGAGGGAGTCAACCCTGACTAAAATGCTCAATCCCCATCCTGAAAGGCAAAGAGTATGGACATCAGAAGAAGAAGAAAACAGTAAAGGGTCTCTGAAAGGCTCTGCCCTGCAGGCTATGAAAGCAGATGCTGAGACTTATGGCCAACTGTTGGGCAGAGTGCATGGAATCTTATCAAAGAAGTGGTAAATAGTAAGATCTGGAGAGAACAAGAACTCCACAAGGAGAGAAACAGAACCAGAAAATTTGAACACAGGGGTCTTTCCAGAGATGCATACTCCAACCAAGTACCAGGTATGGAGATAACCTAGAACCCCTGCACTGATGTAGTCCATGGCAGTTTAGTGTTCAAGTGGGTTACATACTAATGGGAAGTGGGACTACCTCTGACATAATCTGATTGGCCTGCTCTTTGATCACCTCCCCCTGAGAGGGAAACAGCCTTACCAGGCCACAGAAAATTACAGTGCAGCCACTCCTGATGAGATATGATAGACTAAGATCAAAAGGAAGTAGAGGAAGACCTCCCCTATCAGTGGACTCAGGGAGGGGCATGCGTGAAGAAGGGGGAAGGAAGGTGGGATTGGGAGGGATGGGTGAGGGGCTTATGGGGAGATTCAAAGTGAGTAAGGTTTAATTAATAAAAGTATAAAAATTTATATTTTAAAGTTGAAACCAAGCTGTGGCAGTGGTGACACCTGTAATCTCAGCACTCCAGGGGACAGAGGCACATGGATTTCTGTGAGATCAATGCCAGCCTTCTCTACAGAATGAGTCCAGGACAGCCAAGGTAACACAGAGAAACTCTGTCTCAAAAAACAAAACAAAACAAAAAACAAAACAAAACAAACAAACAAACAAACAAAAAAAACAAAGCAAAGCAAAACAAAAGCTGAAACCTGCTTTATGGCCCTATATGCCCCAGGAACAAGCAGTCTATAGAGAAGCACACCACAGAATACTCACAGCTTTTCTCTCAGGATGTACATTTTTAGCCAGAAAAAAATAACAATCCTGTCATACAGTGCCACATCAGTTTGTCCAAATCTCCTGTTTTAGTTGAAGTAGTGTAACTACAATAATTTGTTTTCTAGAAATACATTCAGTTTTTTAAACAGATTCTTGACTGCCTGGTTCATGGACCCAAGACATGAAGAGTCACCATCATAGAGTAGACTATTTCATTGTGTCTATAGCACAGGGGGCATCCCTAGGAGTTATGCTATTTGACCATCACACAGAGGATATAAAACATTGGTCAACACATTATGTTTATTCCTAGTGACCTCCATATAGAAGCCATCACATAGTGATGATAAACAGAGACCATTACATACTTTCCACTCCAAGGTGGCCATCGCACAGTGACCATCACAATATGTCCATCACAAAATGATGATCACTCAGTGAATTACTCACAGCTGTTCATCACAATGACTACCACAAACTGGTCATCACATTGTGGCCATCACATGCTGGTCACAACATGGTGGATTTTACAGTACCCATCACCCCGATATGACCACACAGATACCATCACACAGTGACCATTATGCTTTAACCATAAAACAACAGCTATCAATCTGCTTTCATATTGCAATGATAATGAAAATGTGGACAGTATAAAATGATAACCATATATTGACCAACACAGTGATCATCACATCATGGCCTTCACACAGTGTCTCTCACACTGTGACCATCACAGAGTTTGCCATCACCATGAACATTGACATTGGCCATCACTATGTATCCATCACATGCCATTTTTAACACTCTTGGCATCGCCATGTTTATGACATAATGACTATCACACAGTGGCCATCATATAATGAATATTACACAGTGAACATAAAACAGTATCAACCAAAATGGTCATCACAGATTAGTGATTATACAGTAACCATTATGCAATTAAATCACACAGCTAACCATCAATTATTAGCTAGCACAGAATGGCCATCACAAAACAACCATCAGTCACAGGCCATGATAGTGAAAATCATGTATTGGCGATGAAGCACTGATCATTGCCCAGTGAACAAAACTCAATGTCAATCACACATTGTCCAGCACAAAGTCAAATTTACACAGTGACCATCACACCATATAAAACACATAGTGGTATATCAAACAGTGACCATCAGGTAATGGCCATCACAGGATGACCATCACAGTGGCTATCAAACTTTGACCATCACATAGTGGGATCCCACAGAATTTATAATTCAGTGACCAACACACACAGGCCATCATTAAGTGGCCAGCATACAGTGACCATCAACAGTGTCAAAAACAAATTACTGTCAATAAGAGGCCCTCAAAAAGTGGCCATAACACAGTAACTATCACAGAGTAATCATCACACAGTGAACACAACACAGTAGCCATTAATTATTACCATTTCACAGGGGCCATTACATTGTAGCCATCACACAATGATAATTAAACAGAGCCCTCACCCAAACATCACATGGATGCAATTAGAGTGAACACCACAAACTTGAACATCATGACACAGCCATCTCATAGTATCAATCAATTCATGGTCATTCATGGTCTCTGTTACATAGGGAAGACTACATTAAATATCAAACAGTGATAAAAATTACAATGGCCATCATTAGTATATATGCTAATTTATACATATATATATATCACAGCATGCGTCACACAGGTGCAAGTTACCTGTGATATATATACATATACATATAAATGTACGAATGTATATCATACACACACACACACACACACACATATATATATATATATATATATATATATATATATATATATATATATATATATATATGTTTGATAAGCCTGAACCTGGGCACGCAGAAGAGGATTCCTAGCCTGGGAAACTAAACCAGAGCCAGATTGAGAGCAACACACATGCAAATGAAGGAGTTACAAGAGCTGAGGCTGCAAACCCTGAGAGCCTGCAAACAGAGCACACAAGTGTAGAAGCTGCAAGGATGTAGACAAAACAAGATGGTCACTTTCCAAATACAGGCAAAAAGACCCATCCAGAAGGAGGAGAGTGAACCTCAGGCGAGAGGTGGGGACTCTTCTGACAAGCACTTCCTCCATGAAGCCTCTACACACAGCACATGCCAGATGGATCCCTGTCTGCCCTATAGGGAAGGCCACAAAAGCATGAAGCAGGGTAAGAAGAGACCAGGTTCTCTCATGACTCCAAAGTTGGAGACCCACAGATGTGGGCAGATTAACCCAAGAGTACCAAAAAGATCATACAGAAAAACACATTTGACCAGAGAACGTTTGGAGGCAAGGAAGGGCTGTGAACCCCATGGAGTCAGCTAGAGTTGGCTCTGAGATCTGAAACAGGCTTCCTGAGCTATGGAGGAGGCATGGCTTTCCAGCAATTTCACCTGAGATTCCACTTCCTGTTCACGGGCGACCTTTCTAGAGAAACTCTCTGAAAGCCTCTCTGCCTGATCTCAACACCATTGGATGTGTTCCCCCCACCCGTGAGAGCCTAGGCTGCAGACATCTTTCCAGAGCAAGTACTCCATCTTGCATTGTCCAACTAGACAGGCGATACCCAAGGAATCTAGCAAAGGCTCAAGGTCCAGGCTTCAGGGAGAAAGACCAGCAACAAGACCTCAAACTTTGGCTATAGCCATGGAGACCATTGCAGCCTATGAAGCTGATACAGCCGAACAAACTGCTCTCCAAGGAATCTCCCAAGCCAAGGACGCCTTCCAAGCCAACACAGCCCAAGCAGCCCAAGAGGAGGAACCTCGTCACGCAGGGGACCAGACTGAGACCCACAGTCAGACTGAGACCAAGACAGAGCAGTAGATGGAGGAGGCAGACCAAGAGGTGAAGCTGCAAGCCCTCACAGCCCGCATCCGGAGGACACAGGCCAAGAAGCTGCAAGGCCTCGAACGTACTCAGACGGTCATGTTCTTTCCCCAGGCCAGGACCCCAGGCCAGCATTAGGAGCCCGGACCCCCGGTGCGGGGGCCCACCTCTGAAAGGCACCTCCTCCAGGAGGCCTCTGGACACAGCCTATCCCAGCGGGCTCTCTGCATCAAGATCCAGGCTAAGAAGAGACCTGCCCCCCTCATGGCCAAGGCTCTCTGGGAATATCGCAACCGGTTCTCTCGCAGGTGAACCCCAGAAGGACACTCTCTGCTCAGGCATATCTTTGGATGGCACGGGACTGCACACACCCACTCTTCCCTCACGGAAAACCCAGGCCTTCCAGAGCTTGCACCTGGGATCCTACTTGGAGCTCTGGAGACACTCTCTGGAGGCCTCTCTGTCTGATCTCCACACCCTTTGGGCGGGTTCCACCCACTCATGAGAGCCTAGGCTGCAGCCATCTTCCCAGAGCAAGCACTCTCTCCTGCATCGGCCCACCAGACACCCACTACCCAACGACTCTGGCGAAGGCTCAAGGTCTAGGCTTCAGGAAGAAAGACCAGCACACACACCTCAACTCACACCTAGGCCTTCACCTCCCCATCGGACTCACTGCCAGACATGCCCACTCCTGCCACTTCCTGATGCACACCTCCATGAATTGGAAGGGAAGGATGGATTTCCTGGAATTCTCACCTGCTCTTCTGGGTGGCTGTGCCTCAAAAATCATTGACCTCACTTCCCATTGCTAGTTCTCCAGTGCTTGCACAAATCTTCTATCCAGAGTTAGTTTTCCACACTTTAGGGCTCCGCCCATGCCAAGGTACACAACTGCCTGGGGGAGAACTGTTTAGGATAACTGTCAGGTGTGTTAACTTCAGCACTAATGAATATTGTGTTCATTTCTGTCCTTTGTATACATAGATGTTCATGAATAAACATTTGTGTGTATATAGATATGTTTGGAAAGAGAGTCATTCATAGGCATGGACATAGAGAGTTGATAGCCTCTGTGTAAGTGTGCCTATGTGTGCAAGTGTGTGTGTGTATGTATGTAAGAGAGAGAGAGAGAGGAGAGAGAGAGAGAAAGAGAGAGAGAAAGAGAAAGAGAGAGCAGACTGAGAAATAAAAATGAGCGAAAAAGGGATCAATTTGCAACCAAGAAAACCAAGACCCAGTTGCCAAGGATCAGAATGGAAATGAAAAGTTCTGGGTGACCTTTTGAGATCTGCACCAGTGGAGTTGGAAAGGTCATTGGTGTTTAAGGACACCCTAGGATTGCATTCTTTTGGTTTAGAAGAGGTATTGATCTATTTCACGGAGGTTGGGAATCGTCCTTCTTAATGTCATTAGAAGTTATGTCTCATCCGTCTTTAACTGCCTTTGAAAACCAAATAAACTTGAAGCACAGACGCTAAAGATGACAGAAAGAGATGATGAGGTTCAACAAACTAAAATTTAGGACTGTGGACCATCACGGAGAAATAGAATAAAATAGAATTGGATATATACCTCAAGTAGTTTTCTCATCCCTGGGAGTGGCACTTGTTCCCAGCTTCTATTCACTTAGTCACACTTCCTTTTTGAATTGAGCACAGATGAAACAATACAGCTCCCATGTCAGGCAGCTTTTCATTTGTACAACAACAGATCTGTAGAACTACGCTTATAATAAGGAAACATTTATTTTACTAAATAACTGTGTGTGCTTACCTTCTGCTTTCATGTAATTTTGCATTTAACAACTTTTCTTAGTTCCCTGCATGCCCAAAGAAATCTTTGAACTCCATGGAATTAGACTTACATAATACTCAAAGCAACCATGATGTGCTGAGAACTCAACTGAATGCTTTCGAGTACAAACTAGTGCACTTATCAGTGAGCCATAAATCTAACACCAAAATATTTATTTTATTTCATGTAAAGCACAATTGAAACTTTTATTCATTTTATATGTTGCCTGCATGGAAGTTGCACACTGCTTGCATTGTGGTGTCCTTGGAAACAAGAAGATGGCAATGGATCTCATAAAACTGAAATTACTCATGCTTGTGAAATTACAGATGCTGAGTCTTCTGAGATAGCTGCCAATGAATATAACTTCTGACACACCACTTCACATAATAGTTTACCTTAACCTTGTTTCACCAAGGAATTTACTTTAAATTGTTTTACTGATTGTTTCAAATTTAGTATTGATAAGCTTATTTTTTCATTAAAAGCCTCAGAGTAAAATTTCAGGTGGTGCGAGAAAATTCCTAAGAAGAAAATATATTTTCACTTGTTAAGAAGAAAGCCAATTGAGACACAGGCAGAGAAAGATAGGACACCTGCATTCCCTCTAATACCAGAGCTGCTTACCAGTTGCCTCACAGTGGGGCTTACTTCTTAAAGCATAATTCCCAAGTAAAATCCTTAAAGATTTTATGATTAGCATATATGTCTCCTGAGGATAGCAGCCACTAAGAAGTTGGACATGATAGATTTGCAAACAGAAAGGGTACAAAGTTCAGTAGGAATAGGACTGAATTTTAAAACTGAATAAAATTTAAAAGTTTAATGCCATAATGTGCAGATGCAGTCTGATAAGACCCTTTTTGTGTTTTTTGTCAAAATGAGAGACAAAAACCTTTTAAGAAAGTATGGGGGGTGCCTTCTTGCAAAAAAAAGGTGCAGAAGAGCTGGCCCTGGTGGCATGATTTGCAGGAGAGTTGGCAAGCTGACTAAGCCAAGACCCAGATCCAAGACTTTGAGCTGGCCCATCCCAACATCTCCATCTATGAACTTTTGGAACATGTGAAGAGGCTGGTCCTGAACACCCAAAGCTGCTGGAAATCCATGGCTAGGTACAACAGGAGGATATCCAGAATATCTGAGAGAGTCTCTGCGAGGATCTATTATTGATGGTGTAGCACAAAATCATTAGGCTCTGCACCAGAGTATTGACTCATTTTAGTGAACATCTGCAAACGGAGCTGTTTGAGCAAAAGGATATTAGTGTGACACACAGTGGCACAACACAGCTTACATGGAATAATTTAGTGATTTATACACACACACACACACGATAATAAAAATTATATATATATATATATATATATATAATATTTTTTTGTTTTCTTTTGTGGGATTTAAAGGGTGGTAAGCAGTAATGGAAGGATTGGGAAATTTGTGGGTTTGGGGTACATGATGGAAAATTCACAAAGAATCAATAAAATCATATGTTAAAAAAGAAGGAAAAGAAATAAAAAGAAAGGAAGGGGTATATTTAACTAGCACCTTTCAGGAATCAGGGGCACAAAACAGAACTCATGATACATTGCAGTAGTTAAACACAAGTTATGACACTCGCATCCAGGACTCTTCTTGGCTCTATTCAGCTACCAAGCAACTGGCAACCTAAAATCCAAGTCTTAATAAAAATTCACGTTCAGTACAAAAAGAACAATGAAATATAATTTTCACTCTTAAGTGCTATTAATGATTTTCTTTTCTAAACAGTTCTATTCATATATATTCCTTTATGCGGTCAGAGAAGAAAACAAAGAAGGATCACTATTCTGAACTATTTGTGTATGAAACAAGAAAATTACAGCCGCCATTGTTACTGCCATCTCATTGGCGGCTGTTGGAGATACCACTGCTGCATTAGCCATGAGTCATACTATGCAGACTGCTCAGACCCTAAATAATATTTTAGCCAATGTAGCTCATGCTTTAGATGTACAAAAAGAAATTAATGCTCAACAAAATGGATACTTGATGGTGTTCAATCAGAGGATTGACCTCGTGCAGGAGCAAATTGATACCCTATGGCAAATCGCTCAACTTGGCTGTCAATGGAAGTATGCTGGACTTTGTGTCACTAGCATACAATATAAGATTTTTTTCCGTGCTTTAAATCTGTCTAAACAATTGTCTAGCTATATTTTAGGTAATTGGACTAAAGAATTCGATACTATGGTGGAGCAGCTGAGAGTGGCCATTGTTACGGCAAATTCTACCAGAGTGGACGCAGGACTAGCCAGAGGATTATCATCATGGATTGCTGCAGCCATGAATCATCTGAAGGAATGGGCGGGCATGGGAGTGTTAGCAGGCCTTCTGGGGTTGGTCTCCTTGGTTTGCCTGTGGTGTATATGCAAGATTAGAGTCTCACAACAGCGTAATGCAGCCATGATCATTCAGGCCTTTACAGCCATTGAAGCAGGACAGTCTCTCCAAACATGGTTGGCTACCATAAAAAGCTAAAATGTTACGCTCAGGATGCAAAGCTAAGCACTGCACTCAGGGTCAGCTGCTTTCGACCCAGAGAAGAGCATGTCTGATTGCATGCAGGTTGATGCCCCAGGTCCCGCCTCTGAGAAAAAGGTATCAGACGGGTCTGATGCTCTTTGGGTGGATGACACCTAAAGGAACATTGGTACAAAGTCCCAATTTATTCCTAATATCAGAGATCAGACCTCTACTCTTGCCTGATGTGTCTAAAACAAAAAGGGGGAACTGTAGAGAGCTGTGTAATGCCACGACTTAAAGATGGAGCTGGTTTCTGCCTTCCACCTTCCCGATGGTGAGTGCTCTCTGTCACAAACAACTCCATATTTGGCTAAGGCTGAGGATCAGGCTTGCTTCCGTGTATGTGGACCTATCTGCATTGCCCACGAGGCACTCTGGGGTTGGCTACAAAGAGGTTATTTTAAGCTGTGGGCTGGCTTTAACCAGGGTCAGAAGATTGTTCAAGGTTCCTGAATAAACTGCATTGAGAACAACAACAACAAAAAAAAAATCAGAAAGAAGGACCTCCCCTATCAGTGGACTTGGGGAGAGGCATGCATGTAGAAAGGGGGGGAGGGTGGGACCAGGATGGGAGGAGGGAGGTGCCTATGGTGGGACATAAAAGGAATAAAGTGTAATTAATAAAAGTTAAATAAAAAATTAAAAAAAGAGAGAATACAAAAAAAAAAAAGAATATCATCTAAGTGTGATATTCCTGAAAATTATTTCTTTGCTACCTTGTTTAAGACTGGTAAATTATTTTTGGTTGTGAGCCTAGACTTTACCTGCTGAGCTGGCAGGAGGTTCTCACCTGTCACAGGACTTAGGGAAGGGGCAAAGAAGGAGAAGAGGGAGGGTGTGTGGTTCTAAGAGGAGACCAGGGCGTGGACTGCAGTAGGGAAATTTGAATAAATTGTAATAAATGAATAATTTTTAAAAGCCTGGTCAAATATAAAATGAGGTGTATCATGGGAAGAAACATAAAAGTTAAACAAAAACAGTCATTGTTGTGAGGCTACTGAAACTTTTCCTTATTTTACTGACTATACATTAAATATGTGCCCATAGTATTCTTACTCTTTTCATGGGTTGATACCTGCATGTAGTAACTCCTAATTTTTTTGTCATTTCAAGACTCTGGTATCAAATTTGTAAACAATGTGAAATGACAGAATCTAGTTTCTGTACTGTTGATTTACAGGTTTCTCTTATAAAAAATCTCACTGAATATTTTCCAAAGATCTTTGAAGAGGATACTACTACATTGTATAAAGACATGCAAAGGAGTGTGGAGGACATCAAGAACTCCTCTGGTTTATAAACTGCTGTTGAGAAGTCTTGTGATAAGGCTGATGCCCATAACCAAAGTGACAATAACTTTCCAAATGATAATACTGAAGAATTAAATCTTACATCTGTTCCTTCTCAGGAGGACTTTCTGACAGGTAACAGGAAGATTTAAAGTAGTAATCAGATGAATGGAAGGATGACATCCTCTCCTGATTTCACAAAACTGTAATTAACATCACAGCAGTATTGGCACACATCTTGATATTTTAGCATGGAAAAAGTCTTTTTTAATTAAATATAATTAAACAGCATAATTAAAAAATATAAATATAATCATACATACATATTGACCTTGAACACATATACACATGCATGTTTATACTCACATATATGCATGCATGTATGTATGACAGATGTCCTCCTAATTCAGCCCCTGAAAGGATTCTAGAATATTACCTGCTGTGTTTCTCACCTTTCCTTCTCCTGGTCCCTGAGTCAATGTAGGATATCTTGGTTACCAAAGTATTACTTTTGAAAAAATCACTTAGAGACAACGTTTGGATTCAAAAACCCCTCAAATATTCTGGAAGATTAAGCCCTGTGCCACTGTCAACAAACTGTGCAATCCTCCTGCAAAAACAGTAATGTTGGTTGGATTTCTTATGAGAGATAAATCTTATCAAATGCTTAGCATTATGTAACTACTGGATTCACAGGATCAACTACAACAAATACATGAAGAATGATAAATAGGAAAAACATATCTGAATCAATAATAGGACCTCTCAAAATCAGATATGTTGTAAACACATGAAATTTTCTGTGTAGAGTTATAAAAATAGACTGAAAGACTCATTTTGTCTGAGTTGAGTGGAATCTGTCTTCTGAGAATGTTTTTTATCATGATTTTTTTTGTTTTATTTGACAGTGAATATTGGAACAATTTTCTTCTCCAGTACAATTGATCATCCTGTGGAGGATGATAACTGAAGAAGCTTTTGGATTGTCCAAGCAACCTTACTTCCCTTCAGTTTCTTATTAAACTGAATCATGGAATCCCACAATTCCATTTGCCTACATCCTTCCTTCCTTTTATAGCTCATTATAATACATCCCTAATGTTCTCTATTTTACTTTATTATTATTTACAATGTTTCACTTCTATTACATTTATGTTGTATATTAAATACTTTTATTGTTGTAATCAATGTCATCTTTGGAAAATGCCATTTGGCAGTCTTCTCCTCCCTCTCAGTTACTTAGGAAGCTGCTTTCATGTGATAGAGCCACAAGAATCAATTTATTAAATATTACAAACTCCCATCAGAAAGACATGTTAAGTTCTGCTTAAAAAATGAAAACGGGACATTTCTCTGACCAAATTCTTTCAGACTCTAGCCGCCAAAAAGTCCCAAAGGCAAAGAATCAACTAAGGGGGTATACCACAAAACCTGACTCAACCTGGGCATTATAAGAACATTTTTATTTGTAAGTTATTTCCCTCTTGGTGTGAAAAAGAGCTTTAGGATATTATTTACATTAGAAATACATTTGGCTCAGTGTTTGTAGGCTTATGGTAGCGCTATAGGGCAGGACTGATGTCAGGAGGTCACAGCAAGTGAAGTGGCTGACTTAGTTAAGAAACAGAGGACGCAGAAGATGACAATGCAGCCACTCCTGATGAGATCTGATAGACTAATTTCAGAAGGAAGGAGAGGGAGACCTCCCCTATCAGTGGACTTGTGGATGGGCATACATGAAGAAGGGGGAGGGAAGGTGGGATTAGAAGGGAAGGAGGGAAGTGTTTATGGGAGGATACAAAGTGAATAAAGTGAAATAAAGAAAAAATAAATAATAACAAAGAAGCAGAGGACAATGACGGCTCATACTCACTGAGCTTTCTCCTGTTTATGCATTCTGGAAATCATGTTTGTAATTTCACAGCCCAATAATAGTTGATATAGTTTTCTCACCGTGATTACCTAATCCAATTAATTGCTCAGAAGCATGGACAGAAGGTAACATAATTGAAATAATCCTGCAGAGTTGTGCTTAGGGAACTGTATCATAGATGGTTCCAGATAAAATACCATTAACAATCAAAATTAAGCATCACACATGACGAAGTTGGAAGTAGATTCCAATTGTAAGAATGTGCACAATGGCCTGAATAGGTGGCTCAATATCTAAAGCAACTAAGATACAAACTTTGTAGCTGACGTGAGTACTGATCTTCAAAACTATAATTAATATAAAAACTAAAAATTGGTGGCTACACCTGGGATACAATTGAATAAACTGTAATCAATTTAATAAAAAAATTATTAAAAATTTGTTTTAGAAATAAAGCTTCAGAGAAAGGAGTGTCTATGACATAGTGTATCTTAGTTATTATATTATATATTATATTATATTATTATATATATATTATATAAAAATATTATTATATAATATATAATATATTATATATTATATTATTCCTTGTGAATACCAGGAACAAAAATTGGAAATAGGGGTGTCCTACACATATCTATAAGATTTTTTTTTTATTTTCTGTGCTCTCACAGAACTGGAGATCATGACTCCAATCACAAACCACTCAGATAGAATTTGAAATAAGAGGTATCCTACACATACTATAGAAGATTTTTCATTCTCTGTGTTCTCAGGCGTGCTTCTTGAAGTACTGGAGATCATGAACCCAATCACTAAGGATAGACATTTACAAGAGGTTATTCCAAGGGGACACTGTGTCCATGTACACCAGTTAGAAATAGAAGGCATGATCATGGGTATAGTGATTCAGTGAAAAGAGAACAGAAATTAGAATTCTGAGTGATTCATTTACGTAATTTCTTCCTTCAGTTGGTTCATTGCAAATGTCAATGAGAAAAGATAACACACATGGTTTGAGATTAATCTACTTTACATAAACCAAAGTGAATGTTTGGTTTATAGCATGAGAGAAGTCAATAATGTCTACCAAGGTCACAAATGAGGACGGAATACTTTTAGAACAGAGTCAAGAAGTAAGAAGTTAATTACAGTTTTACTCAGAAATCATAAAATGGCAATCAGTTTCCCTTCAGGAAAACAAGACAAAGGGCATGAGCACCATGGTTATGTTATACCATAATCATGAAGGAGACCCTGCGTAGCACAGTCATGTAGTGTTTAGCCCACGAAGAGATACCAGTAGTTGCTAGTTAGGAGTTAAAATCACATTCTCTCCAAGGACATACTTCTGCGAGCCTTTATTCAGCAAGAGGCTGTCTGGATGTGACAGTGGTTTCATAGAACCCTTCCTTCAAAAAAACCTGGAGCTTCTTCCAGTGGATAACTTTGATTGTGTATTCCTCAGTATTTTGGTAAAAACAAACAAAAGAAAAGGAGCATATTGCAAAGTACATAAGAATCAATTTGGGAGTAAAAAATATTTTCCAAAACAAAACAGCCTGAAAATTATAATATAAAAATAACACAAATATAATTAAATTACCTGAAATATTTGACATATCTAAAAGTAATTCAGAATGAAAAAGTTATAAATTACTAAATAAGCATAAATAATTTACAACAATTTAAAATTCAATGGAATTTCATACAGGAATTTAATATGTTCATTCATTAGAAACAAACTAAATTTTAAGTAGATCCTTTATTACTTAATTAGTTAAAACAAAAAGACAATAAAATTTTTAATTAAGTTTTTGTTTTTTATATTAATTACAGTTTATTTACATTGTATCCCAGCTGTAGCCCCCTCCCACATTCCCTCCCAATCCTACTGTTCCTTCCTCATTTCCTCCCTGCCCTTCTCTAAGTCCACTGATAGAGAGTTCCTCCTCCCCTTCCTCTGACCCTAGCTTATCAGGTCTCCTCAGGACTAGCTGCAATGGCCTCCTCTGTGGCCTATCAAGGCTGCTCCTCCCTTGGGGTTGGGGGGAGGTTAAAGGTCCAGCCACTGAGTTCATATCAGTTTCAATCCCTGTTTAACTTACTGGGGTATCCAACTTGGATACTGAGCTGCCTTGGGCTATGTCTGAGCAGGGGTTTTAGGTTACATCCATGCATGATCCCTTGTTAGAGAATCATTTTTAGAAAAGACTCCTGTGCCCAGATATGTTTGATCCTTGTGGAGCTCCTTTCCTCTCCAGGTCTTACTAACTCACCCTTCTTTCATATGATTTCCTGTACTCTGCCCAAGGTTTGGTTATGAATGTCAGCATCTGCTTTGTACTTGTAATAGCTGGAACCTGGAAACAACCTCGTATGGCCCTCTATGGAGGAATGGTTACAGAAATTGTGGTACATTTACACAATGGAATACTACTCAGCAATTAAAAACAAGGAAATCATGAAATTTGCAGGCAAATGGTGTGGTCTAGAAAAGATCATCATAAATAGGGTATCCCAGAAGCAGAAAGAAACACATGGTATATATTCACATATAAGTGGATACTAGACCTAAAAGATAGGATCTACATACTAAAACCTATATACTTAAAGAAGCTAAGCAAGAAGCAGGACCCAGGGTAAGATAATCAGTCCTCATCTAGAAAGACAAATGGGATAGACATTGGAAGTAGGAGAAAAAAAGAAACACGACAGGAGCCTACCATAAAGGGTCTCTGAAAGACTCTATTTTTTCTAGCAGAGAAAATAAATTTCTGATAGGAGGATTGTTATATAAATATTTCTAATTTATGTAAAACACATTTGCACATTTAAAATTATATTAAATAAAAATATTTTCAGGAAAAAGGTTAAATCTAGTGAGAGAGAATACAAATTAGACTACACATATAATTGTCATTGTATAAAAAGAAATATAATAAATACAAATGAATAAGTACCATCAAATACCATTGATGAAAATCAATACATGTTATTCTAAAGGTGAAGAAAAATCTAGTCTAAGAATAAAAAGAAAACAGAGAAATCAATTTGTCACTTGGATTGTTTATGAACATTATTTTGAAATTACATAAAGACAATGATATTTAGAGAAGGTTCTGATAAGAGAATTTAAACAGATATAAATTACACTGGTAGATTATGTTTTGTCCTCTTCTAACTCGCTTTGAAGAGTGAAAACATGGTAACATGTAAGAAAAGCTTAAACAGGTATTTTAGGATGAACTCTTAGGAGAAACTTAAGAGTTCTTAGGAGAAACTCATTATCTCTTGAGAATGAGCTACTGCTTTCATGAGATTGCACTGCTTACCCTGTGAATTGGTTTAAATTGTCTGCCCACTTGATATGATCTAGAATCTCCAAAAGATAAACCTCACCAGATGCCTATGGGATGAGCCTCAATTAGATCAACTGAGATGGAAAAACTTCTGAAATAGTCTAAGTGTAGCACTTTAGCAATGGTTGGCTTCATTACATGGGTTGAGGTTCTAGATATACTAAAGCTCGAAAACAGGCTGAGCATGCTTTTCCCCCAACCTCCTCTTGGCCATGATGCATTAGCTCCCTTCAAACTGTGAACCAGAATTTACTGTCCTCACATTAAGTTGCTCTTATTAGTTATTTTGTCACATCAGTGAAACAAGGAACTAATAGAATATCCAAGGGCTTTGTAATAAAGCAAGTCATGTAAACAAATTTTCAGTTTCTATTTGTCCATTTTTCCTTCTCCTCCTCAGCCATCTTGTTCCTCTTGGCAAGCTCTATGATAAGCTCCAAGATAGGGAGGGACTCTATTCCTGTACCAACAGTAGATTTCCATCAGTGAATATGTATAAGAATATAAAAGCATGAAGACAGAAACTATGTAATATTAATCATACTAAAATGTATTTTGTTGAGGTTTAGTACGTAACTCAGTTCAGAAAGTTAGACAATGATTCTAATCCATAACACTGGATAAATGAATCTTGTGCTTTAAAAGCTTAACTATTTATTAAATGGTTTGGTAACCATGACAAAGAACCTCACATACACAGATTTCCTATCTATGCATTCATTCTTAGGACTTATTAGCCCATTATCATAAAAGTATCTTCATTAATTAGTTACAAGAGTAGGAGGAAAACATGTGCAGAGCAGTAGAAAATTAGCTTAAATGTTTTAATAAACAAAGTAAAATTAATATTGACAAAGATTTTAATGAGAATTATTAAAATAGTCATAATGAGCATCCAAGATAACAGCACCAGGAGGACACTGTTTCTGACCAGCAGCACAGCAGGGACAGAGAGTGACCAACACACAGAACTCTTGGCCTTAACACACCAAAATTGTGCTTGCCAGCTGAGAGGAAAGCCCATGTTGTGGGAATCAATTTGGTTCAGTTCACCCAGCTAAACTCCTGGAAGAGTACCCAGTCCCAGCTGGCACTTGGTCACCAGCCCAGAGGCGCATGCCTGCATGCCTGAACTGTGGGCCCCACAACACCTGAGACTGGGATTTCCAGTCTGGAGAAAACCCCACGGTGAAGGAAGCGATCAGGAACCAACCCCAGGACACTCAGACAACCCTTGCAAAAGGTACTGGGGTCCAGCTGATAATCAGCTGCCAGCCTAGAGAACTGCTGTGCACCTGACGCATTGTCCCAGACAGAATTCTGTCCCAGACAGAAATGTGGGCCCCAGGGCAACAGAGACTGTCATTTTCTGTCAGAAGGAAAACCAACAGTGTGGGAAAGAGCAGGCCCAAACTCAGGGCACCACAACTCCCATCCACCCACCCCCAACCCAGCCAGGTTCCTCTGGGAGCCCAGTCCATAACAAGGCAGAGTCACTCTGCCTGCACTCTACTTGCCATCCCAGATGAAACTGTGGATGCCAAAACACTGCAAACTAGGTCTTTTTGTTGGGAGGAACACACAGTGGTAGATACATCAGGACCAACCTCAGGAAACGCACTTCCAGAAGAGTTTCTGGGGTTCCCGCTGGGTTCCCCCTGGGTTCTTTCTGGGTTCTTGCTGAGGTCCTGCTGGGTTCTTGCTGGGTTCCCACAGGCTCCAAGCTCTGGCCTCTGGCTGCCCACATGAGCACTGTACTCAACTGCCATGTTTTACCACTAAGGTACTGGGGCACACAGCTCCAACCTCAGACCTACAGAAGCCTGAGACCATTGGATCAGCCCCCAGATACTGCTCCAAAGTGCAACCAGTTATCTCTAGCTAAACTGAAGAAACCACTGCACTTCCTGGTTCTTCAAGTGGACTATGCTCAGAAAACAAAATAAAGGAGCAAAGGTAGCAGCTCAATATGTTCTAAGCAAGAAACACAGAGAGGCAGCTGTCTCCAGGACTTCTCTTGGAAAGAGGAGAGCCTTCCTGACTACCAAGAACCATAGTTACCACACAGGTCCTTCAACTGGGTTGAATTGTGCCAATTTTGGAAAAGCACCACCAATCCATTGATCACACTCAAAGAGCTGAGGATGCTCCCTTCAGAACCCTACCAAGGGGATTCCCTCCACCCCAGGATTCCAGCAGGTACCAGAAATTAACAGCCCATACCTGAGACACCAAGATGGGTAGAGGCTACTGTTAAAGCACAACCAACAAAAGGCAAAGCAATATGCTATTCCCAGAACCCAATTATCCAGGGACAACCAGCCCTGGACATCCTAACATAAGTAGAATTTAAGAAGATGACTTTACATCAATGCTTAAGAAGAAAATAATGGAGGAAACAAATAAAATGTTTGAAGATTTAGAGGGAGATAAAGTCAAACAGATTACGACCATCAGTAAAGAAATGCAGGAAACTGTAGTAAAACAGCTTGTTGCTTTCAGAAAGAAAATGATTAAATCACTGAAAGAAATAAAAGAAACAGAGGAATGTTCAAACAAACAGGTGAAGGAATTGAAGGAAGATACAGTCAGACAGGTAAAGGAAATAAAAAAAAAATGGTTCAGGATCTGAAAATAGAATTGGAAAAATTAAAGAAAACACAAACAGAGGAAACCATGGTGAGAAAGAACAAAGAAAAGAACACAGGAACTACAGAGGTAACCATAACCAACAGACTACAATAGATGGAAGAAAGAATCTCAGATATGGAAGATACAATGAAATAAATGCATGTAGCCGTTAAAGAAAATACTAAATCCCAAAAATTCCTGACACAAACCATCCATGAAATCCAAGAAAACATGAAAAGACAAAACCTAAGAGTAGACTTAAGGGTGGAGGGGCCAAGATGGCAGCACTGGGAGAATACTGTGTCTGAGAAGTGGGAAAACACTCTCCGTGCAGCGACCAGGAGACTGAACTCTGGGCCCTAAAACTAAAGCGTGTTTCCCAGGTGAGGGGAGGCTCCCACAGCATGGGAATCAGTCAGGTCCACTCTGAGGCGGCCAGCCAGAACCCGGAAGAGATCCCTGGTAACATGGGCTTTGGGTCTCTGTGCTGGAGCTGCACACCTGCACGTACCGATCACTTTCCCAGGCTGATTGGTGGGCACAAAGGGAGTCCCATTCGCAAGAAAACCCCACGGGGAAGCAAAGTTGCGAGGCTGATTATGGGTCACCCAGTCTTTCCCTGGAAGTTCTCGCTGACTGCGGGTACCCGCCTCCATCACAACTGAGCTCCAGCCATGCTCAGAGAGCAGCTGCGAGCCCAGCTCAAAATCCCTACTCCCTCTTCAGAGGAGGCAGGTGGTGTCTAGCAGAATCTGCCACAGACCACATTGTCTGTACCCCAACCTGAGATCGGAGCTGAGAAAACCCAATCCTTTCGGGCACTCCCCCAAACGCTGCCATAACCCTGCCGCAGTGGAGCAGAAGGACAAAGAGGCGCACAGGGGCTTCACCGTGCTGGCCACTGCTCCTTGCAAATAAACTTCAGCTCAGGATCTGGGACTGTGATCATTCAACACGTCCTGAGACGCTCCCAGTTCCAGCACAATAAGGTCTAGCACCAAGTCCTATCACTGGCGACCCCCCCGACTCCTGGCAGAGAAAACCCGGCTCAGAATCTGGACTGAGAAGTCCCAACCCCTTCTGGCACTCCCCTGAGAACACCGCCATAAGCTTGCCCTAGCGGAGGGGAAGATCAGAGGGGAAGGACAGAAAGGCAGCCTGCCACAGGACACAGTACCCCCTCTCCAGCTCACCCAGTGGCCCCTGGCAGAGAAACCCAAGCTCTGGATCTGAGGACACTCAACCCTACCTGGTACTCTCTCAGGATCAGCAAACATAGGTTCTACCACCAGGCTGCTTCTGGCAGAGAGTTCTGGGCCCAGGATATTGAGAACACTCAACCTAACTCTTTCCCGAGTTACCCCAGGACAAATCAACATAACCCCTCCTGGCAGAGGGAAAGGACAGAGAGGCAGCACACAGGAGAGTTGGAAATCGTGTCCTGCGGCCACAGTGTCACAGAGTTGACTGTTAGCCTACTCGCACATTTCCCGCAGCAGGACCAAATCAGAGAGTAGAGAGCAAGGGAAACCCCAGTGCATTCCAAGTGGTCCTGCAAGAGAGTGAGTGAGCCTTCTAGGGAGAGTTTGCCCCAGACCCAGGGCCTCTCCACAGAAGCAACCAGATGAGATCCCTGCCACCCAGACCCCTAATGTGGGCATCATAGGGATTCTTGGGATAGCGACCCCAACGTTGAAGCCTCTGCCTTATGGGTCCACCAGTTTAATCCAGGCAAACAGTCCCTGGATCTCAGACATAATACTTCATAATAGTGGCCTGCAGGCCACTGCAATAGTCACAGAATCCCCACATGTACACTACGCCTGCTAAAAGTGCATGCAAATAGTGCCAGCGTCACATTCCTTACTTAGGCAAAACTGAAACCACAAGGCACACTCCCAAACCAGTGAACCTCTCTCATCTTCCTGAAAAAAACGTCCAGAAAACAGGAAGAGATGATCATTGTCTGAACTACAAACTCGAGGAACAAACAGTGAGGGTTATAAATAACCAGATGGCTAGAGGCAGACTTAAGAACACACCCAACACAAATCAGGACATAATGACCTCACCAGCAACCCCACAAAAAAATGGACACTTCAATTCACTAGATATACAAGAAAACAACCTCAAAACTATGTTTCTCCAGCTATTAGAGCCCATATAGGTGAAATGAACAAAGCCCTCAGAGAAATAGCCAAAGAAATCGAGATGAATCAAGAGGAAACAAATTGAGCTCTCAGAGAAATGACCATGAATATTGAGGCAAACAAAGAAGAAATGAACAAAGCTTTCAAAGAAACGTCCACACAAATGAAGGCAAATGAAGAAGAAATAAACAAACTCTCATAGAAATACAGGCAATTATACCCAAAGAAATAGAGGCACAATTAGTGATGCATAGAGAAGAAACGGAAAAAAACAATAGAAGCTGTCATTGAAAAGCAGGACTCCACATTCAAACAGATGAAGGAAATGGTGCAAGTCATGAAAACAGAATTAAAATTAAAAAAAAAAAGAAAATACAAATAGAGAAAAACCAGGAGCTGTAGAACATAGAGAAAAGATCGGGAACTCCAAAGGTAAGCATCACCAACAGAATACAAGAGATGGAAGAAAGAATCTCAGGCGCCGAAGATACACTTCCAGGAATTGACACGTCTCTCAAAGAAAAAATAAAATCAGAAAAGTTCCAAACACAAAACATCCAAGAACTCAAGGACACCATGAAAAGACAAAACCTAAGAATAATAAGAGTAGAAGGAAAAGAAGACATCAGGCTCAAAGGTCCGGAAAATATTTTCAAGAAAATTATAGAAGAAAACTTTCCCAACTTAAAGAAGGAGATGGCCATAAACATACAAGATGCCTACAGAACACCAAGTAGACTAGACCAGAAAAGAAATTCTTCACGTCACATCATAGTCAAAACACTGAACCTACAGAACAAAGAAAAAATTCTAAAAGCAGCATGGAAAAAAGGCCAAGTAACATATGAAGGTAGACCTATCAGAATCACACAAGATTTCTCAACAGAAACTATGAAACTATGAAGGCCAGAAGGGCCTGGACAGAAATCATACTGTCCTTAAGGGACCACAGATTCCAACCCAGACTACTATACCCAGCAAAACTTTCAATCAACATAGACAGAAATTCAGAATATTCCATGACAAAACCAAATTTAAACAATATCTACATAGTAACCCAGCTCTACAGAAGGTACTAGAAGGGAAACTCCAAACCAAAGAAAACAACTACATCTAAGGAAACAGAGGAAATAGATAACTACACACACACAACACACACACAAAAAAAAAGAATACAAGCAATGAAACTCAGTGACACCACCAACCCCATATCAAAAGTAAGCAACAATTGTTGGTCACTAGTATCTATCAACATCAACTGACTCAACTCCCCAATAAAAAGACACAGACTAACAGAATAGTTGTGGAAACAGGATCCAACCTTCTGTTGCATCCAAGAAACACACTAACCAAGCAAGTGAAAGACTTGTTTGACAAAAACTTCAAGTCTCTGAAGAAAGAAATTGAATAAGACATCAGAAGATGGAAAGATCTCCCGTGATCATGGATTGGTAGGATTAACATTGTGAAAATGGCCACCCTGTCAAAAGTAATCAACAGATTCAATGCAATTCCCATCAAAATACCAACTCAATACTTTACAGACCTTGAAAAGAAGATTCTCAGCTTCATACAAAGAAACAAAAAAACAGGAATCTCCAGAACAATCCTGTGCAACAACAGATCATGTGGAGGTATCTCCATCCCTGATCTCAATTTGTACTACAGAGCAATAGTAATAAAAACTGCATGGTATTGGCATAAAAACAGAAAGGAGGATCAAAGGAACTGCACAGAAGACCCAGAAATAAACGTATACACCTATGAATACTTGATTTTTTACAAAGAAGCCAAAACCATTCAATGGAAAAAAGAAAGCATCTTCAACAAATGGTGCTGAACCAAATGGATGTCTACATGCAGAAAAATGACAATAGATCCATATTTATCACCCTGCACAAAACTAAAGCCCAAGTGGATCAAAGACCTCAACATAAAACCAGATACTCTAAATCTCTTAGAAGAAAAAGTGGGGAACAGCCTAGAACTCATTGGCACAGGAGACAACTTCATAAACACCAACAGCACAGGCTCTAAGAGCAACAATCAGTAAATGGGACCTCATGAAACAAAAAAGCTTCTGTAAAGCAAAGGACACCGTTATCAAAACAAAATGACTGCCTACAGATTGGGAAGGAATATTCACTATCCCTTTATCTGACAGAGGACTAATATCCAGTATATACAAAGAACTAAAGAAGCTGAAAAGCAGCAAACCAATTAATCCAATTAAAAAATGGGGAACAGAGCTAAACAGAGAATTCTTGACAGAGGAATATCGAATGGCAGAGAAACACTTAAAGAAATGCTCAAACTCATTAGCCATCCGAGAAATGCAAATCAAAACGACCCTGAGATTTCACCTTACACCCATCAGAATGGCCAAGATGAAAAAACTCAAGTGACATCACATGATGGAGAGGTTGTGGAGAAAGGGGAACCCTCCTCCACTGCTGGTGGGAATGTAAACTGGTACAACCACTCTGGAAATCTATCTGGCGCTTTCTCAGACAATTAGGAATAGCGCTTCCTCAAGACCCAGCTATACCACTGCTAGGTATATACCCAAACTTTGCTCAAGTACACAAAAGAGATATTGTTCAACCATGTCTATAGCAGCTTTATTTGTAATAGGCAGAACCTGGAAACAACCCAGATGTCCATCAATAGAGGATTGGGTACAGAAGTTGTGGTATTTTTACACAATGGAATACTACTCAGCAATCAAAAAGGAGGAAATCATGAAATTTGCAGGCAAATGGTGGGATCTAGAAAAGATCATTCTGAGTGAAATATCCCAGAAGGAGAAAGTCAAACATGGTATATATTCACATATATAGACCTATAAGATATGATAAACAGAATGAATTCTATACACCTAAAAAAGATAATCAAGAGAGTGGACATGGGGTAAGATGATCAATCCTCATTTAGAAAGACAGATGGGATGTGCATTGAATGTATGATAGGAGTCTACTGAGGGCATGTGAAAGACTCTAACAAGCAGTGTTTTCAAAGCAGATACAAAGACTCATGACCAAACCTTCGGCAGAGTAGAGGGAATCATATGAAAAAGGGGAGTTAGTATGATGGGAAAGGATAGGAGCTCCACAAGGACAAAATATATCTGGGCACAGGGTCTTTTCTGAGACTGATATTTAATGAAGGACCATGTGTAGATATAACCTAGAACCTCTACTCAGATGTACCCTGTGTTAGCTCAGTAACCAAGTAGTTTCCCATAGTGAGGGAAAAAAGGACTATTTCTAACAGGAACTCAATGACTGGCTCTTTGACCTCCCCAACCCCCAAGGGAGAAGCAGTCCTGTTAGGGCACAGAGGAGGGCTTTGCAGCCAGTCCTGAAGATACCTGTTAAAACATGATCAGATGAATGGGGATGAGGTCCCCCTATAAGTGGACTTGGAAAGGGGCATGGTGGAGATGAGGGAAGGAGGCTGGGATTGGGAGGGAATGAGGGAGCACGATACGGCTGGGATACAGGGTTAATAAAATGTAACTGATAAGAAAAAAATAAAATTAAAAAAAAAACTGAGTAATAGGAATAGAGAAAAAAGAAGATTCCTGTCTACAATGCCCAGAAAATATTTTCAAAAAATAATAGAAGAAAATCTCCCAACTTAAAAAAGAGGCCTATAAATATACAACAGACCTACAGAACACCTAATAAATTAAACCAGAAAAAAAAAATCCTCCTGCCACATAATATTCAAAACAGAACAAAGAAAAAATACTAAAAGCAGCAAAGGAAAAAGGCCAAGTATCAAGTAACACATAATGGCAAACTGTCAGAATCACACCTGACTACTCAACAGAAGCTATGAAAGCCAGAAGGGCCTGGATGGCTATAGTACAAACCCTAAGAGAACATAGATATCAGCCCAGGCTACTTTACACAGCAAAACTCTCAATCATCATAGATGGAGGAAACAAGATATTCAACGACAAAAACAAATTTAAAAAATACCTAGACACAAATACAGCATTACAGAAAACATTAGAAGGAAAAATACACCCGAAGAAAAATAACAACATTAGGAAAACACAGGAAATAAATAACCTCAGTGCAGCAAAACTAAAAGTAGCTAAGCACACAAACCACAACCAGCAGCAAAATCAAAGGATCTAACAGCTACTAGTTATTAATCTCTCTTAACATCAATGAACTCATAAACTAAAAGAGAATGGATGTGCAAGCAAGACCCAAAAATCTGATGCATACAAGAAACACACTTAAGCCACAAAGATAGATATTACCTGAGAATAAAGGGTTAGAAGATGGTTTTCCAAGCAAATGGACCCAAGAAGCAAGCTGCAGTTGTCATTCCAGTATCTAATAAAATAGATATTCAACCAAAATTAAACATAAGAGACGGGGAATGTTACTTAATACTCATCAAAAAAAAAATCGACCAAGAAGACATCACAATTCTGAACATTTATGCTCCAAATAGGAGAGCACCCACAATAGTAAAAGAAATATTAATAACACTGAAACCACACATAGATCAACACACATTAATAGTGGGAGACTTCAACACTCCACTCTCAACAAAGGACAGGTGAACAAACCGAAATTAAACAAAGAAACGATGACTCAAATAGATGCCATGAATCAAATGGACCTATCATCTACAGAGCTTTTCACCCTATCACAAAAAGAATTACCTCCTCAGCACCTCATGGAACCTTCTCCAAAATAGACCATATAATTGGGCACAAAGAAAACCTCAACAGATACAGGAAGATTGAAATAATCCCTTGTCTCTTATCAGACTACCATGAACTAAAGCTGGATCTCACCAACAACAGAAATAGCAAAAAGCCTACACACACATGGAAACTGAACAACTCGCTACTCAATGACAGCTGGGTCAGGAAAGAAACAAAGAAAGAAATAAAAGTCTTCCTGGAATGTAATGAAAATGAAGATATAACATACCCAAACTTATAGGATATGATGAAAACAGTACTAAGAGGAAAGGTCATAGCACTAAGTGCCTTCAAGAAGAAATTTGAAGCATCCCATAGAAGCAACTTAATGGCTCACCTGAAAGTTCTAGGAACAAAGAAACAGACACACCCAAGAGGAGTAGACAGCTGATAATAATCAAACTCAACCAAGGAAATCAACAAACTACAAACAAAGAGAACAATTCAAACAATCAAGGAAACCAAGAGCTATTTCCTTGAGAAAATCAACAAGATAGACAAACCTTTATATAAACTAACAAAAAGGCAGAGAGACACTATCCAAATCAACAAAATCTAAAATGAAAAGGGGACATATCAACGGACATGGAAGAAATCCAAACAATCACTAGGTCTTTCTTCAAAAGCCTATATCCCACAAAGTGAAAAAATCTCAATTAAATGGACAATTTTCTTGAGTGATTCCACTTACAAAAGATGAATCAAGTTCACATAAATAAACTAAATAATCATACATCCCCTAAGGAAATAGAACTTTTCATCAAAAGTCTCCCATGCAAAACGAAAGCCCAAGGCCAGATGGTTTCAGCACAGAATTTTACCAGACCTTTGAAGAAGAGCTAACACCAATACTCTTCAAAGTAATCCACAAAAGAGAATCAGAAAAAAAATGTTACCATCTCATTCTTTGAAGCCATAGTCACCTTGAAATTTAAACCTTAAAAAAACTGGAGAGAGAAAGAGAATTTTAGGCCAGTTTCTCTTGTGAACACTGATACAAAAAATACTCAACAAAATCCTTGCAGACTGAATCTAAGAACACATCAAAGATATCATCAATTATGACCAAGTAAGCTTCATCTCAGGCATGCAGGGATGATTCAATAAATGGAAATCCATCAATGTAATCTACCATATAAAAAACGAAAGAAAAAAAAACATGATCATTTCCTTCAATACTGAAAAAGCATTTGATAAATCTAACACCCATTTCTGTTTAAAGTCTGGAGAGATCAGGGATACAGGACACTTACCTAAACACAGTAAAGACAATATACAGCAAGCTTATAACAAATATAAAACTAAATGGAGAGAAACTTAAATCATTCCAACTGAAATCAGAGACAACAGAGAGCTGCCCTCTCTCTTCATATTTCTTCAACATAGTTCATGAAATCCTTGCTAGAGCAATAAGATAATTAAAAGAGATTAAGGGGATTCAATACAGAAAGGAAGAAGTCAAAGTATTATTCTTTGCAGATGATATGAAAGTATACATGAGTGTCCCCAGAGATTCTACCAGGGAACTCCTACAGCTGATAAACACATTCAGCAAAGTGTTTGGATACAAAATTAACTCGAAATAAAAGTACAGTAACCCTCCTGCATACATACGACAAATGGACTGAGAAAGAAATTAGGGAAGCAACGCCTTTCACAATAGCCACAAATAACAAAAAGTACCTTTGTGTAACTCCAACCAATCAAGTCAAAGACTTGTATGAAAAACACTTCAAGTCTTTAGGAAAAAAACAGAAGAAGTTATTAGAAGATGGAAAGATCTCCCATGCTCATGGGTTGGCAGGATAAACAGTAAAAATGACCATCTTACCAAAAGCAATCTACACATTCAATGAAATTCCCTTCAAAATAACAACAGAATTCTTTACAAAACTTAAAAGGAAAATTCTCAACTTCAAAAAGAATAGGAAAAAACAAAAACAAAAAACAAAAAAACAAACAAACAAACAAAACAAACAAAAAAACAGAATAGCTAGAATAATCCTCTGCTCTGCAACAAAAGATCTTCTGGAGATATCTTCATCAATGATTTCAAGCTGTCCTATAGAACAACAGCAATAAAACCTGCATAGTGCAGGCTGTGAAACAGACTGGTGAATCAATGGAATTGAATAGAGGATTCACAAATAAATCCACACAACTCTGAACACCTGATTTTAGATACCAAAATCATACAATGGAAAAAAAAAGATAGCATAATCAACAAATAGTGCTGGTCTAACAGGATATCTACATGTAAAAAAATGGAAATGCATCCATTAACAGTATTAGAATTTTTGTTATTGAAAGTATACCCAGATGATTATCTTCAATGATTTAGAAAAGTGTAAAGTTTGACTTATCTGAATATTCAGCAAAATTGAGTTAAAAAGCAAATATAAGACATTAAAAGCTCAAAAATATTTACAAATCCTACAAGCTAATGTACTTATTTTATAGAATTTGAATAAGTTGGGATAATTTTAAATTTGAGAAAAAAAAAACAAATGGAAAGTAGAACATCAAAAATAAAGCTCATAGACTTCCGAAAAATTTTATGAAGAAAGTTAAATTTAGTAAGTAATTAATAGGATAAAATACCTTCAGCTGGCTTAGAAATGCATCTGACTTAACTTTTTATATCTGTAGTTGGTTGTAAAAATAATTTTCTGTGAAGATATGTTTAATTCATACTGTGATTATTAATTTTAATATCACAAATGTTATAATGTTTTAAAATTGTTGCACAGTTTATTATAGAAGAATATGTATAACTTATACAAAAAAATTCCTGGTAAATCTCAAATAATTATAACAGTCTTTATTATCATTACTAGCTGCTACATAAAGATAATATAGTACAAATTTACCATTAAAATTGTCATGAGAAGCTGGCATACAAAAGGAAAGAATCATCTTTCAAATGTCGTAAGCAGACCATAATGGAAATTTTAGTAGCTTAGTGTTTACAACTGTGCAGATTAAAATCTCTGACAATATCAGGACAATTAGCCCCAATGTCTACACCTCCAACTCCCAAAATAATCATTTAGAAAGATCCTTTCTCTAAATAAACTGAATGCAGAACTTTCCATCCATTCATGGAAACAGAAAACAGTGATGTTTGGCATTGGCTAGTGATCACAGTAACATACAGTTCTGAGAACCCAAACCAGACTTTCTCTAGGTAACTCCATATACTCACATTTTATTCTAGAGTGTATAGGCTCGAGTATCTATTTTAACTAATATTTTTATATGAAATAAATCAAGAAGAAATGGGATTTAATTTTGTTCTGTATTTATTTTATCTTACTTGTATTTCCTAAAGTTTTCCCTATTTGTTCCAGTTTTTGCTCTAGTCCTTTACTGTTGGCATGCAGTGATACCATGATATATTGTTAAAAATGTTAGGCTGAAAGAACAACTGGAATCTTTTGGTTTGGGAATAGACAGCTTTTCCTCAACATTTGTATCTGATTTGTTTTTGACAGTGTATCCCTTAGGTAACCCAAACTGGTCTCATACTTAGTGTATACTCCCAGCTACCTTTGCTCTTAGAATTCGGGTTGCCTTGGCCTCCAGAATACCTGAGTTTATAAGCAGGTGCCACCACAATGAGCCAGGAATTTTTTGTGTGTAGCATTGTACTATGTAGTTTACATTTTCTCTGTCAATCAAATACAATTTTCTTTCTCTGTGCCACATTATAATGAACTTAAATATTTAATGGAATAAAGGGGTATTTAGAATAATGCATATTTAAGATTATTTCCTAATTCAAGTCAATTTTTTAATTTTATCCTATAATACTTTCCCACCACTTTAAGATGATTATATTCTATTCAGTGAACAGGACATTTTACATCTCAAAATGAAGTCATGTTTGCTCATTGCCACTCTAAATGTTATCATGGTTCATCACAGTACAACAAATGGATTTTAAGGAGATTTTCAAAAGGGAGACACTACAGAGAATACAAAAAAATTGAAATGAGGACAATCAGAAGGACACACTGTAAGAAACACTCTTCCTGTGTCTGGATTAGGAGATGTAAGAGGGCTACAAAACAAGACATATAAATGGTCACCATATACTGAAAAGGCAGGAAATCAGAATGTTTCTCTCCCCAGAAGGAACTGAAACTTGATGCCAGATTGATTTTAACTTATCAAAACTATTTGGATCTCGAGCACATAGAAAACAGTTTTTTAGCAATGACGATAATGTGTTATGACAACAATAAATTCTAACACAAGCATGTTTTGTATGCTATGTAAGTGTATACATATGTAAACATATAAAGCAAGTAGGGTCAAAATTGGATATCATCTTCAAATGCTTCTCTAATTTATTTTATGAGACAGGGTCTCAGTCACCCATGGTATCAGTCAGTGTTCTCTAGAGAAAAAAAAAAAAAACTTATAGGATAAGTATGTGTGTGTGTGTGTGTGTGTGTGTGTGTTTATATATATGTATGTGTATAAAAGAGAGAGGGGGAGAGAGAGAGAGAGAGTAGTGGGAAATTAACCAGAGTGAAAAAGAGATCCCTTTGCAACTCAGAAAGCCAAGTCCCAGTTGCCAAAGAAGAAAATGGAAATGAAAAGGTCTCCACGGGCTTTTGGGATCTGCACCAGTGTGAAAAGCTGTGAAGGCCCAGTTGGTGAAAAGAAGGAGCCTGGAGGCAAGGCAGTGTGGCAGGTGTATAACACAGACCCAGTTCCCGAATATGAAAAGAGAAAGGAAAAGCTCTGGGCAGGCTTTTGGGATTTTCACCAGGTGTGTTAGCTTCAGCACTAATGAATATTGTCTTCATTTCTCCCCTTTGTATACATGGATGTTCACGAATAAACATTTGTGTGTATATACATATGATTGGAAAGAGAGAGTCATTCATAGGCATAGCCATAGAGAGTTGATAGCATCTGTGTGAGTGTGCATGTGTGTGCAAGGGTGTGTGTATGTGTGTGTGTGTGTGTGTGTGTGAGAGAAAGAGACAGAGACAGAGAGAGAGACAGAGAGAAAGAGTGTGTTTGGGACAGAGAGAGACAGAGAAAGACAGAGAGAGCGCAGTAGGACAGAGTCGCCTATGCATGGAGATGGAGCCACGCAAGCTCTACAAAGCCCTGAAGAAACTCGCCTCCATGCCCAGGCTGTCTGAACGTCTGGCAGAGATAGGCTTCAGGCAGACCATCAAGATCTTGAGGAAACAGCAGCTGCTAGTGCCCTTCGCCAGGGACTTGGCGGCCAAATGGGGGGACAGTTCCCCGCTGGGTCCCAGGTCTGAGCGGGACCCACTCTCCCCTGACTCTGCCTTGGTGCTGAGCGAGAAGGCAGAGCAAGGAAGAACATCTCCGGCAGAGGAGACCCAAGCATCCACGTCCAGAGGAGCCCAAGACAAGCGGGCAGAGGCCTTGCAGCTGAGCAGCAGCAGCCCAGTCCCGAGAAGGAAGCGAAGCACATGCCAGACGCCAGAGGCAAGTGACGCTTGCCGTGAAAGCCTGGAGCCAGCAGCCAAGAAGATCCGAAAGTGCAGACAGGACGCTCTCCGCGGGGCCCAGGAGCATGGCAGCGCCTGCTCTTTGGGGGCTTGCCCCAACTCTGACCACGCCTGCTACCCCCTGGGTGTCCCGGAGCTCTCTTGGGGCCAGACTGACCGAGAAGTGCAGCTGGCGCCTGTCAGGGTGGATTCCAAGACGCCTGTCTACTCAGGTGCCAGGAAGCCCATTCTCCAGCAGGAATGGCCAGAAGGGCTCCTCCTTTCCCAAGATCTCGTGGGCATGTGGGAGGCTCACTGCCAAGCCAAGGAGGCCATTGCAGCCCATGCAGCTGATGCCACCGAACAACCTGCTCTCCAAGGAATCTCCCAAGCCAAGGAGGCCTTTGAAGCCGCCACAGCCCAAGCAGCCCAAGAAGCGGAACATGGGCACGCAGGCGACGAGACTGAGACCCACAGCCAGACTGAGACCAAGACACAGCAGCAGATGGAGGAGGCAGACCAGGAGCTGAGGCTGCAAGCCGTCACAGCCCGCATCCGGAGCAGACAGGCCAAGAAGCTGCAAGGGCGCCGACAAACCAAGATGGTCACCTTCTTCATCCAGGCCAGGAGCCCAGGCCAGCCAGAGGTGCCCGGACCCCCGGCTCGGGGGCCCTCCTCCGAAGCACACCTCCTCCCGCAGGCCTCTGGCCACGGCCCGTCCCGGCGGGCTCTCTGCACCAAGACCCAGGCTAAGAAGAGACCCGCCCCCCTCATGGCCAAGGCTCTCCGGGATTATCACAACCGGTTCTCTCACAGGTGAACCCCAGAAGGACACTCTCTGCTCAGGCATGTCTTGGGACGCCCCGGCGGCACTGGACACACCCACTCTTCTCTCACGGAAAACCCAGGCTTTCCAGAGCTTGCACCTGGGATCCCGCTTGGAGCTCTGGAGACAATCTCTGGCGGCCTGTCGGCCTGATCTCCACACCCTTTGGGCGGGTTCCACCCACCCGTGAGAGCCTAGGCTGCAGCCATCTTCCCAGAGCAAGCACTCCTTCCTGCATCGGCCCACCACACATCCACTACCCAACGACTCTGGCGAAGGCTCAAGGTCTAGGCTTCAGGAAGAAAGACCATCACCCACACCTCAACTCACACCTACGCCTTCACCTGCCCAACGGACTCACTGCCAGAAACGCCCACCCACTGATGCACACCTGCGTGATTTGGAAGGGAAGGATGGATTTCCTGGAATTCTCACCCCCTCTTCTGGAGGGCTGTGCGGAAGCAATCATTGACCTCACTTCCCATTGCGACTTCTCCAGTGCTTGGACAGATCTTCTTTCCAGAGTTAGTTTTCCACGCCTTAGGGCTTCGCCCACGCCAAGGTACACAACTGCCCGAGGGAGAACTGCTTAGGATAAGTGTCAGGTGTGTTAGCTTCAGCACTAATTAATATTGTGTGCATTTTTCTCCTTTGTATACATAGATGTTCACGAAAAAATATTTGTGTGTATATACATATGATTGGAAAGAGAGTCATTCATAGGCATAGCCATAGAGAGTTGATAGCCACTGTGTGAGTGTGCATGTATGTGCAAGGGTGTTTGTATGTGTGTGTGTGTGTGTGTGTGAGTGTGTGTGTGTTTGAGACAAACAGAGAGAGAGAGAGAGAGAGAGAGAGACAGAGACAAAGACAATGACAGAGGCAGAGACAGAGAGAGTGCGCAGAGGGAAATAAACCAGAGCGAAAAAGGGATCCTTTGGCAACCCAGAAAGCTAAGACCCAGTTGCCCAGGATCAGAAGAGAAATGGAAAGCTGTGGGCCAGCTTTTGGTATCTGCACCAGTGTGAACACCTGTGAAAGCCTAGTTGTTGAAAAGATGGGCCCAGGCCGTCAAGGCTGTGTGGCAGGTGTGCAAGACAGGATTTCCAGGCTCCGAGCAGAAATCCACTTTCCCCGACAGGCTCAACTTGCTGGGGTGAACGGGATGTGTCTCCCTCCCACCCTCCATGCACTGTGCGAAATTGGAGAACAGAGCAGATTCTCGGCTTATTTATTTATTTATTTATTTACTTACTTACTTATTTACTTATTGATTGATTGATTGATTGACTTGATTTTACTTCCCTCTGCTTTTGTGTGAGCATGTGCAGTCTCTGGCAGGCTCCCGAAGCTGTCGTCCTACAGCGGGGAGCAGACCATCCCGAGAGCCCCAGCAAAGACCTTGAGGAAGCCCCCATTTGCCAGAGCTCGCCTGGAAGCAAGGCAGGGCTGTGAACCCCCGGGATTTGGCCAGAGTGGGCTCTGGCGTCAGAGATCATGTTTCCTGAGCTGTAGACGGGGCGTAGCACAGGGAAGCAGAACTCAGAAGAGGCGGGCCCAGAACCAGCAGCCTCGGCCGCTGACTGGGCACATTTGAGCCAAGGCATGGTCCAGCCCCGGTATATATATCTAGGGTAGGGATGCGCCCCTCCACAGTGAGGCAAAGAGAGGCAGCAGGCTGAAAGACTCCCAGCAGCCTAGCCCAGAATCTGCTGCAGAGACACAGGTAGCCACCACCAGAGGAAGAGGAAAAGAGCAGTCCGACGTACTGTCTGCCCGGTGGGGCCCAGTCCTGTTCTCAGCAGTGGACATGGAGGCTGGCTCTTCCCAGGCAGCCCTGCAGAAGCTGTGTGATCGCCTGTGCACGGAGACAGAGCCACGCAAGCTCTACAAGGCCCTGAAGAAACTCGCCGCCATGCCCAGCCTGTCTGAACGTCTGGCAGAGATAGGCTTCAGGCAGACCATCAAGATCTTGAGGAAACAGCAGCTGCTAGTGCCCTTCGCCAGGGACTTGGCGGCCAAATGGGGGGACAGTTCCCCGCTGGGTCCCAGGTCTGAGGGGGACCTACTCTCCCCTGACTCTGCCTTGCTGCTGAGCGAGAAGGCAGAGCAAGGAAGAACATCTCCGGCAGAGGAGACCCAAGCATCCACGTCCAGAGGAGCCCAAGACAAGCGGGCAGAGGCCTTGCAGCTGAGCAGCAGCAGGCCAGTCCCGAGCAGGAAGCGAAGCACATGAGGCAAGTGACGCTTGCCGTGAAAGCCTGGAGCCAGCAGCCAAGAAGATCCGAAGGTGCAGACAGGACGCTCTCCGCGGGGCCCAGGAGCATGGCCGCGCCTGCTCTTTGGGGGCTTGCCCCAACTCGGACCACGCCCGCTACCCCCTGGGTGTCCCGGAGCTCTCTTGGGGCCAGACTGACCGAGAAGTGCAGCTGGCGCCTGTCAGGGTGGATTCCAAGACGCCTGTCTACTCAGGTGCCAGGAAGCCCGTTCTCCAGCAGGAATGGCCAGAAGGGCTCCTCCTTTCCCAAGATCTCGTGGGCATGTGGGAGGCTCACTGCCAAGCCAAGGAGGCCATTGCAGCCCATGCAGCTGATGCCACCGAACAACCTGCTCTCCAAGGAATCTCCCAAGCCAAGGAGGCCTTTGAAGCCGCCAGAGCCCAAGCAGCCCAAGAAGCGGAACATGGGCACGCAGGCGACGAGACTGAGACCCACAGCCAGACTGAGACCAAGACACAGCAGCAGATGGAGGAGGCAGACCAGGAGCTGAGGCGGCAAGCCTTAAAGCCCGCATCCGGAGCAGACAGGCCAAGAAGCTGCAAGGGCGCCGACAAACCAAGATGGTCACCTTCTTCACCCAGGCCAGGAGCCCAGGCAGGCCAGAGGTGCCCGGACCCCCGCTGTGTGAGCCCTCCTCCGAAGCGCACCTCCTCCCGCAGGCCTCTGGCCACGGCCCATCCTGGCGGGCTATCTTCAACAAGACCCAAGGTAAGAAGCGACCCACCCCCTCATGGCCAAGGCTCTCCGGGATTATCACAACCAGTTCTCTCACAGGTGAACCCCAGAAGGACACTCTCTGCTCAGGCATGTCTTGGGACACCCTGGCTGCACTGGACACTCCCACTCTTCCCTCTCGAAAAACCCAGGCTTTCCAGAGCTTGCACCTGGGATCCCGCTTGGAGCTCTGGAGACAATCTCTGGAGGCCTCTCGGCCTGATCTCCACACCCTTTGGGCGGGTTCCACCCACCCGTGAGAGCCTAGGCTGCAGCCATCTTCCCAGAGCAAGCACTCCATCCTGCATCGGCCCACCAGACATCCACTACCCAAAGACTCTGGCCAAGGCTCAAGGTCTAGGCTTCAGGAAGAAAGACCAGCACCCACACCTCAACTCACACCTAGGCCTTCACCTGCCCAACGGACTCACTGCCAGACACGCCCACCCACTGATGCACACCTGCGTGATTTGGAAGGGAAGGATGGATTTCCTGGAATTCTCACCCCCTCTTCTGGAGGGCTGTGCGAAAGCAATCATTGCCACTTCTCCAGTGCTTGGACAGATCTTCTTTCCAGAGTTAGTTTTCCACGCCTTAGGTACACAACTGCCCGAGGGAGAACTGCTTAGGGTAAGTGTCAGGTGTGTTAGCTTCAGCACTAATGAATATTGTGTGCATTTCTCTCCTTTGTATACATAGATGTTCACGAATAAACATTTCTGTGTATATACATATGATTGGAAAGAGAGAGTCATTCATAGGCATAGTTATAGAGAGTTGATAGCCACTGTGTGAGTGTGCATGTGTGTGCAAGGGTGTGTATGTGTGTGTGTGTGTGTGTGTGTGTGTGAGTGTGTGTGTGTTTGAGACAAACAGAGAGAGAGAGACAGAGACAGTGACAGAGACAGAGGCAGAGACAGAGAGTGCGCAGAGGGAAATTAACCAGATTGAAAAAGGGATCCTTTGGAACCCAGAAAGCTAAGACCCCGTTGCCCAGGATCAGAAGAGAAATGGAAAGTTGTGGGCCGGCTTTTGGGAACTGCACCAGTGTGAACACCTGTGAAAGCCTAGTTGGTTGAAAGATGGGCCCAGGCCGTCAAGGCGGTGTGGCAGGTGTGCAAGACAGGATTTCCAGGCTCCGAGCAGAAATCCACTTTCCCCGACAGGCTCAACTTGCTGGGGTGAAAGGGATGTGTCTCCCACCCACCCTCCATGCACTGTGCGAAATTGGAGCCCAGAGCAGATTCTCGGCTTATTTATTTATTTATTTATTTGTTTGTTTATTTACTTATTGATTGATTGATTGACTCGATTTTACTTCCCTCTGCTTTTGTGTGAGCATGTGCAGTCTCTGGCAGGCTCCCGAAGCTGGCGTCCTACAGCGGGGAGCAGACTATCCCGAGAGCCCCAGCAAAGACCTTGAGGAAGCCCCCATTTGCCAGAGCTCGCCTGGAAGCAAGGCAGGGCTGTGAACCCCAGGGATTTGGCCAGAGTGGGCTCTGGCATCAGAGATCATGTTTCCTGAGCTGTGGATGGGGCGTGGCACAGGGAAGCAGAAGTCAGAAGGGGCGGGCCCAGAACCAGCAGCCTCGGCCGCTGACTGGGCAGATTTGAGCCAAGGCGTGGTCCAGCCCCTGTATATATATCTAGGGTAGGGATGCGCCCCTCCACAGTGAGGCAAGGAGAGGCAGCAGGCTGGAAAACTCCCAGCAGCCTAGCCCAGAATCTGCTGCAGAGACACAGGTAGCCACCACCAGAGGAAGAGGAAAAGAGCAGTCCGACGTACTGTCTGCCCAGTGGGGCCCAGTCCTGTTCTCAGCCATGGACATGGAGGCTGGCTCTTCCCAGGCAGCCCTGCAGAAGCTGCGTGATCGCCTGTGCACGGAGACAGAGCCTCGCAAGCTCTACAAGGCCCTGAAGAAACTGGCCGCCTTGCCCAGCCTGTCTGAACGTCTGGCAGAGATAGGCTTCAGGCAGACCATCAAGATCTTGAGGAAACAGCAGCTGCTAGTGCCCTTCGCCAGGGACTTGGCGGCCAAATGGGGGGACAGTTCCCCGCTGGGTCCCAGGTCTGAGCGGGACCCACTCTCCCCTGACTCTGCCTTGGTGCTGAGCGAGAAGGCAGAGCAAGGAAGAACATCTCCGGCAGAGGAGACCCAAGCATCCACGTCCAGAGGAGCCCAAGACAAGCGGGCAGAGGCCTTGCAGCTGAGCAGCAGCAGGCCAGTCCCGAGCAGGAAGCGAAGCACATGCCAGACGCCAGAGGCAAGTGACGCTTGCCGTGAAAGCCTGGAGCCAGCAGCCAAGAAGATCCGAAGGTGCAGACAGGACGCTCTCCGCGGGGCCCAGGAGCATGGCCGCGCCTGCTCTTTGGGGGCTTGCCCCAACTCTGACCACGCCCGCTACCCCCTGGGTGTCCCGGAGCTCTCTTGGGGCCAGACTGACCGAGAAGTGCAGCTGGCGCCTGTCAGGGTGGATTCCAAGACGCCTGTCTACTCAGGTGCCAGGAAGCCCGTTCTCCAGCAGGAATGGCCAGAAGGGCTCCTCCTTTCCCAAGATCTCGTGGGCATGTGGGAGGCTCACTGCCAAGCCAAGGAGGCCATTGCAGCCCATGCAGCTGATGCCACCGAACAACCTGCTCTCCAAGGAATCTCCCAAGCCAAGGAGGCCTTTGAAGCCGCCAGAGCCCAAGCAGCCCAAGAAGCGGAACATGGGCACGCAGGCGACGAGACTGAGACCCACAGCCAGACTGAGACCAAGACACAGCAGCAGATGGAGGAGGCAGACCAGGAGCTGAGGCTGCAAGCCGTACAGCCCGCATCCGGAGCAGACAGGCCAAGAAGCTGCAAGGGCGCCGACAAACCAAGATGGTCACCTTCTTCACCCAGGCCAGGAGCCCAGGCCAGCCAGAGGTGCCCGGACCCCCGGCTCGGGGGCCCTCCTCCGAAGCGCACCTCCTCCCGCAGGCCTCTGGCCACGACCCGTCCTGGCGGGCTCTCTGCACCAAGACCCAGGCTAAGAAGAGACCCGCCCCCCTCATGGCCAAGGCTCTCAGGGATTATCACAACCGGTTCTCGCACAGGTGAACCCCAGAAGGACACTCTCTGCTCAGGCATGTTTTGGGACGCCCCGGCGGCACTGGACACACCCACTCTTCTCTCACGGAAAACCCAGGCTTTCCAGAGCTTGCACCTGGGATCCCGCTTGGAGCTCTGGAGACAATCTCTGGAGGCCTCTCGGCCTGATCTCCACACCCTTTGGGCGGGTTCCACCCACCCGTGAGAGCCTAGGCTGCAGCCATCTTCCCAGAGCAAGCACTCCGTCCTGCATCGGCCCACCAGACATCCACTACCCAAAGACTCTGGCCAAGGCTCAAGGTCTAGGCTTCAGGAAGAAAGACCAGCACCCACACCTCAACTCACACCTAGGCCTTCACCTGCCCAACGGACTCACTGCCAGACACGCCCACCCACTGATGCACACCTGCGTGATTTGGAAGGGAAGGATGGATTTCCTGGAATTCTCACCCCCTCTTCTGGAGGGCTGTGCGAAAGCAATCATTGCCACTTCTCCAGTGCTTGGACAGATCTTCTTTCCAGAGTTAGTTTTCCACGCCTTATGTACACAACTGCCCGAGGGAGAACTGCTTAGGGTAAGTGTCAGGTGTGTTAGCTTCAGCACTAATGAATATTGTGTGCATTTCTCTCCTTTGTATACATAGATGTTCACGAATAAACATTTCTGTGTATATACATATGATTGGAAAGAGAGAGTCATTCATAGGCATAGTTATAGAGAGTTGATAGCCACTGTGTGAGTATGCATGTGTGTGCAAGTGTGTGTATGTGTGTGTGAGTGTGTGTGTGTTTGAGACAAACCGAGAGAGAGAGACAGAGACAGAGACAGAGGCACAGACAGAGAGTGCGAAGAGGGAAATTAACCAGATTGAAAAAGGGATCCTTTGGAACCCAGAAAGCTAAGACCCAGTTGCCCAGGATCAGAAGAGAAATGGAAAGCTGTGGGCCGGCTTTTGGGAACTGCATCAGTGTGAACACCTGTGAAAGCCTAGTTGGTTGAAAGATGGGCCCAGGCCGTCAAGGCGGTGTGGCAGGTGTGCAAGACAGGATTTCCAGGCTCCGAGCAGAAATCCACTTTCCCCGACAGGCTCAACTTGCTGGGGTGAAAGGGATGTGTCTCCCACCCACCCTCCATGCACTGTGCGAAATTGGAGCCCAGAGCAGATTCTCGGCTTATTTATTTATTTATTTATTTGTTTGTTTGTTTATTTACTTATTGATTGATTGATTGACTCGATTTTACTTCCCTCTGCTTTTGTGTGAGCATGTGCAGTCTCTGGCAGGCTCCCGAAGCTGGCGTCCTACAGCGGGGAGCAGACTCTCCCGAGAGCCCCAGCAAAGACCTTGAGGAAGCCCCCATTTGCCAGAGCACGCCTGGAAGCAAGGCAGGGCTGTGAACCCCCGGGATTTGGCCAGAGTGGGCTCTGGCGTCAGAGATCATGTTTCCTGAGCTGTGGATGGGGCGTGGCACAGGGAAGCAGAAGTCAGAAGGGGCGGGCCCAGAACCAGCAGCCTCGGCCGCTGACAGGGCAGATTTGAGCCAAGGCGTGGTCCAGCCCCTGTATATATATCTAGGGTAGGGATGCGCCCCTCCACAGTGAGGCAAAGAGAGGCAGCAGCTGGAAAACTCCCAGCAGCCTAGCCCAGAATCTGCTGCAGAGACACAGGTAGCCACCACCAGAGGAAGAGGAAAAGAGCAGTCCGATGTACTGTCTGCCCGGTGGGGCCCAGTCCTGTTCTCAGCCATGGACATGGAGGCTGGCTCTTCCCAGGCAGCCCTGCAGAAGCTGTGTGATCGCCTGTGCACGGAGACAGAGCCACGCAAGCTCTACAAGGCCCTGAAGAAACTGGCCGCCTTGCCCAGGCTGTCTGAACGTCTGGCAGAGATAGGCTTCAGGCAGACCATCAAGATCTTGAGGAAACAGCAGCTGCTAGTGCCCTTCGCCAGGGACTTGGCGGCCAAATGGGGGGACAGTTCCCCGCTGGGTCCCAGGTCTGAGCGGGACCCACTCTCCCCTGACTCTGCCTTGGTGCTGAGCGAGAAGGCAGAGCAAGGAAGAACATCTCCGGCAGAGGAGACCCAAGCATCCACGTCCAGAGGAGCCCAAGACAAGCGGGCAGAGGCCTTGCAGCTGAGCAGCAGCAGGCCAGTCCCGAGCAGGAAGCGAAGCACATGCCAGACGCCAGAGGCAAGTGACGCTTGCCGTGAAAGCCTGGAGCCAGCAGCCAAGAAGATCCGAAGGTGCAGACAGGACGCTCTCCCCGGGGCCCAGGAGCATGGCCGCGCCTGCTCTTTGGGGGCTTGCCCCAACTCTGACCACGCCCGCTACCCCCTGGGTGTCCCGGAGCTCTCTTGGGGCCAGACTGACCGAGAAGTGCAGCTGGCGCCTGTCAGGGTGGATTCCAAGACGCCTGTCTACTCAGGTGCCAGGAAGCCCGTTCTCCAGCAGGAATGGCCAGAAGGGCTCCTCCTTTCCCAAGATCTCGTGGGCATGTGGGAGGCTCACTGCCAAGCCAAGGAGGCAATTGCAGCCCATGCAGCTGATGCCACCGAACAACCTGCTCTCCAAGGAATCTCCCAAGCCAAGGAGGCCTTTGAAGCCGCCACAGCCCAAGCAGCCCAAGAAGCGGAACATGGGCACGCAGGCGACGAGACTGAGACCCACAGCCAGACTGAGACCAAGACACAGCAGCAGATGGAGGAGGCAGACCAGGAGCTGAGGCTGCAAGCCGTCACAGCCCGCATCCGGAGCAGACAGGCCAAGAAGCTGCAAGGGCGCCGACAAACCAAGATGGTCACCTTCTTCATCCAGGCCAGGAGCCCAGGCCAGCCAGAGGTGCCCGGACCCCCGGCTCGGGGGCCCTCCTCCGAAGCGCACCTCCTCCCGCAGGCCTCTGGCCACGGCCCGTCCCGGCGGGCTCTCTGCACCAAGACCCAGGCTAAGAAGAGACCCGCCCCCCTCATGGCCAAGGCTCTCCGGGATTATCACAACCGGTTCTCTCACAGGTGAACCCCAGAAGGACACTCTCTGCTCAGGCATGTCTTGGGACGCCCCGGCGGCACTGGACACACCCACTCTTCTCTCACGGAAAACCCAGGCTTTCCAGAGCTTGCACCTGGGATCCCGCTTGGAGCTCTGGAGACAATCTCTGGCGGCCTCTCGGCCTGATCTCCACACCATTTGGGCGGGTTCCACCCACCCGTGAGAGCCTAGGCTGCAGCCATCTTCCCAGAGCAAGCACTCCGTCCTGCATCGGCCCACCAGACATCCACTACCCAAAGACTCTGGCCAAGGCTCAAGGTCTAGGCTTCAGGAAGAAAGACCAGCACCCACACCTCAACTCACACCTAGGCCTTCACCTGCCCAACGGACTCGCTGCCAGACACGCCCAACCACTGATGCACACCTGCGTGATTTGGAAGGGAAGGATGGATTTCCTGGAATTCTCACCCCCTCTTCTGGAGGGCTGTGCGGAAGCAATCATTGCCACTTCTCCAGTGCTTGGACAGATCTTCTTTCCAGAGTTAGTTTTCCACGCCTTAGGTACACAACTGCCCGAGGGAGAACTGCTTAGGGTAAGTGTCAGGTGTGTTAGCTTCAGCACTAATGAATATTGTGTGCATTTCTCTCCTTTGTATACATAGATGTTCACGAATAAACATTTCTGTGTATATACATATGATTGGAAAGAGAGAGTCATTCATAGGCATAGTTATAGAGAGTTGATAGCCACTGTGTGAGTGTGCATGTGTGTGCAAGGGTGTGTATGTGTGTGTGTGTGTGTGTGTGTGTGTGTGTGAGTGTGTGTGTGTTTGAGACAAACAGAGAGAGAGAGACAGAGACAGAGACAGAGACAGAAGCAGAGACAGAGAGTGCGCAGAGGGAAATCAACCAGATTGAAAAAGGGATCCTTTGGAACCCAGAAAGCTAAGACCCAGTTGCCCAGGATCAGAAGAGAAATGGAAAGCTGTGGGCCGGCTTTTGGGAACTGCACCAGTGTGAACACCTGTGAAAGCCTAGTTGGTTGAAAGATGGGCCCAGGCTGTCAAGGCGGTGTGGCAGGTGTGCAAGACAGGATTTCCAGGCTCCGAGCAGAAATCCACTTTCCCCGACAGGCTCAACTTGCTGGGGTGAAAGGGATGTGTCTCCAACCCACCCTCCATGCACTGTGCGAAATTGGAGCCCAGAGCAGATTCTCGGCTTATTTATTTATTTATTTATTTGTTTGTTTGTTTATTTACTTATTGATTGATTGATTGACTCGATTTTACTTCCCTCTGCTTTTGTGTGAGCATGTGCAGTCTCTGGCAGGCTCCCGAAGCTGGCGTCCTACAGCGGGGAGCAGACTATCCCGAGAGCCCCAGCAAAGACCTTGAGGAAGCCCCCATTTGCCAGAGCTCGCCTGGAAGCAAGGCAGGGCTGTGAACCCCCGGGATTTGGCCAGAGTGGGCTCTGGCGTCAGAGATCATGTTTCCTGAGCTGTGGATGGGGCGTGGCACAGGGAAGCAGAAGTCAGAAGGGGCGGGCCCAGAACCAGCAGCCTCGGCCGCTGACTGGGCAGATTTGAGCCAAGGCGTGGTCCAGCCCCTGTATATATATCTAGGGTAGGGATGCGCCCCTCCACAGTGAGGCAAAGAGAGGCAGCAGCTGGAAAACTCCCAGCAGCCTAGCCCAGAATCTGCTGCAGAGACACAGGTAGCCACCACCAGAGGAAGAGGAAAAGAGAGGTCCGATGTACTGTCTGCCCGGTGGGGCCCAGTCCTGTTCTCAGCCATGGACATGGAGGCTGGCTCTTCCCAGGCAGCCCTGCAGAAGCTGTGTGATCGCCTGTGCACGGAGACAGAGCCACGCAAGCTCTACGAGGCCCTGAAGAAACTCGCCTCCGTGCCCAGCCTGTCTGAATGTCTGGCAGAGATAGGCTTCAGGCAGACCATCAAGATCTTGAGGAAACAGCAGCTGCTAGTGCCCTTCGCCAGGGACTTGGCGGCCAAATGGGGGGACAGTTCCCCGCTGGGTCCCAGGTCTGAGCGGGACCCACTCTCCCCTGACTCTGCCTTGGTGCTGAGTGAGAAGGCAGAGCAAGGAAGAACATCTCCGGCAGAGGAGACCCAAGCATCCACGTCCAGAGGAGCCCAAGACAAGCAGGCAGAGGCCTTACAGCTGATCAGCAGCAGGCCAGTCCCGAGCAGGAAGCGAAGCACATGCCAGACGCCAGAGGCAAGTGACGCTTGCCGTGAAAGCCTGGAGCCAGCAGCCAAGAAGATCCGAAGGTGCAGACAGGACGCTCTCCGCGGGTCCCAGGAGCATGGCCGCGCCTGCTCTTTTGGGGCTTGCCCCAACTCTGACCACGCCCGCTACCCCCTGGGTGTCCCGGAGCTCTCTTGGGGCCAGACTGACAGAGAAGTGCAGCTGGCGCCTGTCAGGGTGGATTCCAAGACGCCTGTCTACTCAGGTGCCAGGAAGCCCGTTCTCCAGCAGGAATGGCCAGAAGGGCTCCTCCTTTCCCAAGATCTCGTGGGCATGTGGGAGGCTCACTGCCAAGCCAAGGAGGCCATTGCAGCCCATGCAGCTGATGCCACCGAACAACCTGCTCTCCAAGGAATCTTCCAAGCCAAGGAGCCCTTTGAAGCCGCCACAGCCCAAGCAGCCCAAGAAGCGGAACATGGGCACGCAGGCGACGAGACTGAGACCCACAGCTAGACTGAGACCAAGACACAGCAGCAGATGGAGGAGGCAGACCAGGAGCTGAGGCTGCAAGCCGTCACAGCCCGCATCCGGAGCAGACAGGCCAAGAAGCTGCAAGGGCGCCGACAAACCAAGATGGTCACCTTCTTCACCCAGGACAGGACTCCAGGCCAGCCAGAGGTGCCCGGACCCCCGGCTCGGGGTCCCTCCTCCGAAGCGCACCTCCTCCCACAGGCCTCTGGCCACGGCCTGTCCCGGCGGGCTCTCTGCACCAAGACCCAGGCTAAGAAGAGACCCGCCCCCCTCATGGCCAAGGCTCTCCGGGATTATCACAACCGGTTCTCTCACAGGTGAACCCCAGAAGGACACTCTCTGCTCAGGCATGTCTTGGGACGCCCGGGCGGCACTGGACACACCCACTCTTCTCTCACGGAAAACCCAGGCTTTCCAGAGCTTGCACCTAGGATCCCGCTTGGAGCTCTGGAGACAATCTCTGGAGGCCTCTCGGCCTGATCTCCACACCCTTTGGGCGGGTTCCACCCACCCGTGAGAGCCTAGGCTGCAGCCATCTTCCCAGAGCAAGCACTCCGTCCTGCATCGGCCTACCAGACATCCACTACCCAAAGACTCTGGCCAAGGCTCAAGGTCTAGGCTTCAGGAAGAAAGACCAGCACCCACACCTCAACTCACACCTACGCCTTCACCTGCCCAACGGACTCACTGTCAGACACGCCCACCCACTGATGCACACCTGCGTGATTTGGAAGGGAAGGATGGATTTCCTGGAATTCTCACCCCCTCTTCTGGAGGGCTGTGCAGAAGCAATCATTGCCACTTCTCCAGTGCTTGGACAGATCTTCTTTCCAGAGTTAGTTTTCCACGCCTTAGGTACACAACTGCCCGAGGGAGAACTGCTTAGGGTAAGTTTCAGGTGTGTTAGCTTCAGCACTAATGAATATTGTGTGCATTTCTCTCCTTTGTATACATAGATGTTCACGAATAAACATTTCTGTGTATATACATATGATTGGAAAGAGAGAGTCATTCATAGGCATAGTTATAGAGAGTTGATAGCCACTGTATGAGTGTGCATGTGTGTGCAAGGGTGTGTATGTGTGTGTGTGTGTGTGTGTGTGTGTGTGTGTGAGTGTGTGTGTGTTTGAGACAAACAGAGAGAGAGAGACAGAGACAGAGACAGAAGCAGAGACAGAGAGTGCGCAGAGGGAAATTAACCAGATTGAAAAAGGGATCCTTTGGAACCCAGAAAGCTAAGACCCAGTTGCCCAGGATCAGAAGAGAAATGGAAAGCTGTGGGCCGGCTTTTGGGAACTGCACCAGTGTGAACACCTGTGAAAGCCTAGTTGGTTGAAAGATGGGCCCAGGCCGTCAAGGCGGTGTGGCAGGTGTGCAAGACAGGATTTCCAGGCTCCGAGCAGAAATCCACTTTCCCCGACAGGCTCAACTTGCTGGGGTGAAAGGGATGTGTCTCCCACCCACCCTCCATGCACTGTGCGAAATTGGAGCCCAGAGCAGATTCTCGGCTTATTTATTTATTTATTTATTTGTTTGTTTGTTTATTTACTTATTGATTGATTGATTGACTCGATTTTACTTCCCTCTGCTTTTGTGTGAGCATGTGCAGTCTCTGGCAGGCTCCCGAAGCTGGCGTCCTACAGCGGGGAGCAAACTATCCCGAGAGCCCCAGCAAAGACCTTGAGGAAGCCCCCATTTGCCAGAGCTCGCCTGGAAGCAAGGCAGGGCTGTGAACCCCCGGGATTTGGCCAGAGTGGGCTCTGGCGTCAGAGATCATGTTTCCTGAGCTGTGGATGGGGCGTGGCACAGGGAAGCAGAAGTCAGAAGGGGCGGGCCCAGAACCAGCAGCCTCGGCCGCTGACTGGGCAGATTTGAGCCAAGGCGTGGTCCAGCCCCTGTATATATATCTAGGGTAGGGATGCGCCCCTCCACAGTGAGGCAAAGAGAGGCAGCAGCTGGAAAACTCCCAGCAGCCTAGCCCAGAATCTGCTGCAGAGACACAGGTAGCCACCACCAGAGGAAGAGGAAAAGAGAGGTCCGATGTACTGTCTGCCCGGTGGGGCCCAGTCCTGTTCTCAGCCATGGACATGGAGGCTGGCTCTTCCCAGGCAGCCCTGCAGAAGCTGTGTGATCGCCTGTGCACGGAGACAGAGCCACGCAAGCTCTACGAGGCCCTGAAGAAACTCGCCTCCGTGCCCAGCCTGTCTGAATGTCTGGCAGAAATAGGCTTCAGGCAGACCATCAAGATCTTGAGGAAACAGCAGCTGCTAGTGCCCTTCGCCAGGGACTTGGCGGCCAAATGGGGGGACAGTTCCCCGCTGGGTCCCAGGTCTGAGCGGGACCCACTCTCCCCTGACTCTGCCTTGGTGCTGAGTGAGAAGGCAGAGCAAGGAAGAACATCTCCGGCAGAGGAGACCCAAGCATCCACGTCCAGAGGAGCCCAAGACAAGCGGGCAGAGGCCTTACAGCTGAGCAGCAGCAGGCCAGTCCCGAGCAGGAAGCGAAGCACATGCCAGACGCCAGAGGCAAGTGACGCTTGCCGTGAAAGCCTGGAGCCAGCAGCCAAGAAGATCCGAAGGTGCAGACAGGACGCTCTCCGCGGGTCCCAGGAGCATGGCCGCGCCTGCTCTTTTGGGGCTTGCCCCAACTCTGACCACGCCCGCTACCCCCTGGGTGTCCCGGAGCTCTCTTGGGGCCAGACTGACCGAGAAGTGCAGCTGGCGCCTGTCAGGGTGGATTCCAAGACGCCTGTCTACTCAGGTGCCAGGAAGCCCGTTCTCCAGCAGGAATGGCCAGAAGGGCTCCTCCTTTCCCAAGATCTCGTGGGCATGTGGGAGGCTCACTGCCAAGCCAAGGAGGCCATTGCAGCCCATGCAGCTGATGCCACCGAACAACCTGCTCTCCAAGGAATCTTCCAAGCCAAGGAGCCCTTTGAAGCCGCCACAGCCCAAGCAGCCCAAGAAGCGGAACATGGGCACGCAGGCGACGAGACTGAGACCCACAGCCAGACTGAGACCAAGACACAGCAGCAGATGGAGGAGGCAGACCAGGAGCTGAGGCTGCAAGCCGTCACAGCCCGCATCCGGAGCAGACAGGCCAAGAAGCTGCAAGGGCGCCGACAAACCAAGATGGTCACCTTCTTCACCCAGGACAGGACTCCAGGCCAGCCAGATGTGCCCGGACCCCCGGCTCGGGGTCCCTCCTCCGAAGCGCACCTCCTCCCACAGGCCTCTGGCCACGGCCTGTCCCGGCGGGCTCTCTGCACCAAGACCCAGGCTAAGAAGATACCCGCCCCCCTCATGGCCAAGGCTCTCCGGGATTATCACAACCGGTTCTCTCACAGGTGAACCCCAGAAGGACACTCTCTGCTCAGGCATGTCTTGGGATGCCCCGGCGGCACTGGACACACCCACTCTTCTCTCACGGAAAACCCAGGCTTTCCAGAACTTGCACCTGGGATCCCGCTTGGAGCTCTGGAGACAATCTCTGGAGGCCTCTCGGCCTGATCTCCACACCCTTTGGGCGGGTTCCACCCACCCGTGAGAGCCTAGGCTGCAGCCATCTTCCCAGAGCAAGCACTCCGTCCTGCATCGGCCTACCAGACATCCACTACCCAAAGACTCTGGCCAAGGCTCAAGGTCTAGGCTTCAGGAAGAAAGACCAGCACCCACACCTCAACTCACACCTACGCCTTCACCTGCCCAACGGACTCACTGTCAGACACGCCCACCCACTGATGCACACCTGCGTGATTTGGAAGGGAAGGATGGATTTCCTGGAATTCTCACCCCCTCTTCTGGAGGGCTGTGCAGAAGCAATCATTGCCACTTCTCCAGTGCTTGGACAGATCTTCTTTCCAGAGTTAGTTTTCCACGCCTTAGGTACACAACTGCCCGAGGGAGAACTGCTTAGGGTAAGTTTCAGGTGTGTTAGCTTCAGCACTAATGAATATTGTGTGCATTTCTCTCCTTTGTATACATAGATGTTCACGAATAAACATTTCTGTGTATATACATATGTTTGGAAAGAGAGAGTCATTCATAGGCATAGTTATAGAGAGTTGATAGCCACTGTGTGAGTGTGCATGTGTGTGCAAGTGTGTGTATGTGTGTGTGAGTGTGTGTGTGTTTGAGACAAACAGAGAGAGAGAGACAGAGACAGAGACAGAGGCACAGACAGAGAGTGCGAAGAGGGAAATTAACCAGATTGAAAAAGGGATCCTTTGGAACCCAGAAAGCTAAGACCCAGTTGCCCAGGATCAGAAGAGAAATGGAAAGCTGTGGGCCGGCTTTTGGGAACTGCATCAGTGTGAACACCTGTGAAAGCCTAGTTGGTTGAAAGATGGGCCCAGGCCGTCAAGGCGGTGTGGCAGGTGTGCAAGACAGGATTTCCAGGCTCCGAGCAGAAATCCACTTTCCCCGACAGGCTCAACTTGCTGGGGTGAAAGGGATGTGTCTCCCACCCACCCTCCATGCACTGTGCGAAATTGGAGCCCAGAGCAGATTCTCGGCTTATTTATTTATTTATTTATTTGTTTGTTTATTTACTTAGTGATTGATTGATTGACTCGATTTTACTTCCCTCTGCTTTTGTGTGAGCATGTGCAGTCTCTGGCAGGCTCCCGAAGCTGGCGTCCTACAGCGGGGAGCAGACTATCCCGAGAGCCCCAGCAAAGACCTTGAGGAAGCCCCCATTTGCCAGAGCTCGCCTGGAAGCAAGGCAGGGCTGTGAACCCCCGGGATTTGGCCAGAGTGGGCTCTGGCGTCAGAGATCATGTTTCCTGAGCTGTGGATGGGGCGTGGCACAGGGAAGCAGAAGTCAGAAGGGGCGGGCCCAGAACCAGCAGCCTCGGCCGCTGACTGGGCAGATTTGAGCCAAGGCGTGGTCCAGCCCCTGTATATATATCTAGGGTAGGGATGCGCCCCTCCACAGTGAGGCAAAGAGAGGCAGCAGCTGGAAAACTCCCAGCAGCCTAGCCCAGAATCTGCTGCAGAGACACAGGTAGCCACCACCAGAGGAAGAGGAAAAGAGCAGTCCGACGTGCTGTCTGCCCGGTGGGGCCCAGTCCTGTTCTCAGCCATGGACATGGAGGCTGGCTCTTCCCAGGCAGCCCTGCAGAAGCTGTGTGATCGCCTGTGCACGGAGACAGAGCCACGCAAGCTCTACAAGGCCCTGAAGAAACTCGCCGCCGTGCCCAGCCTATCTGAACGTCTGGCAGAGATAGGCTTCAGGCAGACCATCAAGATCTTGAGGAAACAGCAGCTGCTAGTGCCCTTCGCCAGGGACTTGGCGGCCAAATGGGGGGACAGTTCCCCGCTGGGTCCCAGGTCTGAGAGGGACCCACTCTCCCCTGACTCTGCCTTGGTGCTGAGCGAGAAGGCAGAGCAAGGAAGAACATCTCCGGCAGAGGAGACCCAAGCATCCACGTCCAGAGGAGCCCAAGACAAGCGGGCAGAGGCCTTGCAGCTGAGCAGCAGCAGGCCAGTCCCGAGCAGGAAGCGAAGCACATGCCAGACGCCAGAGGCAAGTGACGCTTGCCGTGAAAGCCTGGAGCCAGCAGCCAAGAAGATCCGAAGGTGCAGACAGGACGCTCTCCGCGGGGCCCAGGAGCATGGCAGCGCCTGCTCTTTTGGGGCTTGCCCCAACTCTGACCACGCCCGCTACCCCCTGGGTGTCCCGGAGCTCTCTTGGGGCCAGACTGACCTAGAAGTGCAGCTGGCGCCTGTCAGGGTGGATTCAAAGACGCCTGTCTACTCAGGTGCCAGGAAGCCCGTTCTCCAGCAGGAATGGCCAGAAGGGCTCCTCCTTTCCCAAGATCTCGTGGGCATGTGGGAGGCTCACTGCCAAGCCAAGGAGGCCATTGCAGCCCATGCAGCTGATGCCACCGAACAACCTGCTCTCCAAGGAATCTCCCAAGCCAAGGACGCCTTTGAAGCCGCCACAGCCCAAGCAGCCCAAGAAGCGGAACATGGGCACGCAGGCGACGAGACTGAGACCCACAGCCAGACTGAGACCAAGACACAGCAGCAGATGGAGGAGGCAGACCAGGAGCTGAGGCTGCAAGCCGTCACAGCCCGCATCCGGAGCAGACAGGCCAAGAAGCTGCAAGGGCGCCGACAAACCAAGATGGTCACCTTCTTCACCCAGGCCAGGAGCCCAGGCAGGCCAGAGGTGCCCGGACCCCCGCTGTGTGAGCCCTCCTCCGAAGCGCACCTCCTCCCGCAGGCCTCTGGCCACGGCCCATCCTGGCGGGCTATCTTCAACAAGACCCAAGGTAAGAAGCGACCCACCCCCTCATGGCCAAGGCTCTCCGGGATTATCACAACCGGTTCTCTCACAGGTGAACCCCAGAAGGACACTCTCTGCTCAGGCATGTCTTGGGACACCCTGGCTGCACTGGACACACCCACTCTTCCCTCTCGAAAAACCCAGGCTTTTTAGAGCTTGCACCTGGGATCCTGCTTGGAGCTCTGAAGACACTCTCTGGAGGCCTCTCGGCCTGATCTCCACACCCTTTGGGCGGGTTCCACCCACCCGTGACAGCCTAGGCTGCAGACTTCTTCCCAGAGCAAGCACTCCGTCCTGCATCGGCCCACCAGACACCCACTACCCAACGACTCTGGCGAAGGCTCAAGGTCTAGGCTTCAGGAAGAAAGACCAGCACCCACACCTCAACTTACACCTACATCTTCACCTCCCCAACGGACTCACTGCCAGACACGCCCACCCATGCCACTTCCTGATGCACACCTGCATGATTTGGAATGGGAAGGATGGATTTCCTGGAATTCTCACCCCCTCTTCTGGAGGGCTGTGTCCTTCTCTCTGCCTGCCAATCTGGATAAAGAACCTTCAGCCACTCTCCAACATTATATCTGCCTGCGTGTTCCCATGTCTCCCACTATGATAATGGACTAAAACTCTGAACTGTAACCAAGTTCTCGTTAAATGCTTTTCAAAAATAAGTGCTTCTGAGTCATAGCATCTCTTCATAGCAGTAGAACATTTGACTAAGAGCACATTTCTAAAGTTCTTTTAATTTCAGTTTTAATTATTTTTATAAATACATATTGATTACTTTCCTTTCACTTTTTCCAGATCTTCCCCACCAACTTTACATTCTCTTGCCTCCCCAAAAGCCCCACCAAACCCCAAAAATTAAAAAAAAATAAAGTACAAAACCACAAAAAAGGGAAACAAATCCAACAATCAAAACAACAATGAAACAATAAATGTCAAAACTGAACAAAAATGCTTCTTTGTTAAAGATGGGACCCTGGGGTGCACTTCCTCCTCTCAGTTGAGATCCTTCTCTGGCTTGAAAATATGCAGATCTTGTGCATGTCTGAGAACTTGAGAAGTTGTTTTTGAGTCAGGTTTGAATTGCAGAACCAATAACCTGATTTGAGAAGGATGATCCCAAGCAATTTGTCAATGGTTTCATTCTGGATGCTGCCTTAATGAGAAAATTAATGTTCTTTGGATAATGACAAAGAAAGATGGCACATACTGAATGCTTTCACTTACACTTGCAATTGATGTCCAACTAATACATTGCTTAGTGTCAACATAGAGACTTGCAAAATAAGGAAAAATACAAAACATAACTACTCCAGAAGTTTATACATTCTTAATAACTGATATTGAAAATAGTATAGGACAAAAATGTTAGGTATATAATTCAGTGAATGATTTTTTAAATGATCAATAAATGCAAAAAATGGGTATTGGTAGTTGCATGTATTAACTAATAAACTATAGGCTAATAAAGAACAATTGATTAAGTGATGAAGTTTCTGAACGAGAGAGAAACTCAAATCTTGGCAATGAAAATGTCAATAGACCATATGTAAAATTCAATAGAAATTTTAATCATATTCTAAATCTAATGAAAACAACAGTGTCAGGACTTGGAAAGCAATTGAAATGTCTCATGGTAAGGATTGCTTCTAAGAAGGCCCTTACCAATATGAGGAAGGACAGCATCCTAGACTGCTCCCGTTGTGAGCAATGTGGGGGGAAATGGTGGACAAGTCTAGATATTATTTCAATGGAACCCACTTGGATACTGAACTGCCATGGGCTACATATGTGCAGGGGCCTTAGGTTATCTCCATGCATAGTGGTTGGGTGGAATAGCAGTTTCAGGAAAAACCCCTGTGCTCATATTTTTTTTATTTTGTTTCTCAACTTATGGAGTTCCGATTGGCCTGCTCTTTAATTACTTCCCCCTGAAGGTGAAGCAGCATTACCAGGCCACAGAAGAAGACAAGGCAGCCACTCCTGATGAGACCTAATTGACTAGGATCAGAAGGAAGGAAAAGAAGTCCTCCCCTCTCAGTGGACTTGGGGAGGGGCATGCAATCAGAGGGTGGAGGAAGGGATGGATTGGGAAGGGAGGAGAGAGGGAACCACCAGGTTATACAAAGTGAGTAAAGTCTAATTAATAAAGAAAAATAAATTAAAAAAGAAAAAAAATTATGTTTTTTTGCAGTGTCCTCTAGTGGTGAATAGGGCTTCCTTTACTATGATCACAAGACACTTGTTTTATGAAGTTAAAGTTCAGGTAAAGGAACTGTCCACAGTCATTCCTCTCCAAGAACTTGATTTACAGGAAATATCACCCTGCATTTCACTTGGATCAGGAGGCTTCAGGACTTTTCACAGGATGGGGGATGAGCTGCTCTTTTGAGACACTTCATCGATTGACAATATATAACTGTACCATACCAAATATCCTGTCCATGCCATGCTTTTAAAATTCTCTATTTTGCTGCATTATTTAGGTAGTCATTAGAGAAAAATATTTAGTTAATGTCAAGTGGGTTGGTGTTTAATATTTGTTCAGTAAGTAAACAAACCGATTCCTAATGTAAATTTGTGTATATTGTACAAAGTTTATAGCTCTTACAATTTTATAAATAATAAAATCGCTGAATTTAGATTGTAAACTTACTATTTTGAGTTAATATTCCAAGTTTGCTTAGCATTGAGAACACAGACTTCTAGAACTCAGAAGGCTGAAGCAGGTGAAACTTAGGTTTAAGTCCAGTCCAAGATACAAAACAGATTCTACTTCAACTTTTACAAAAGCAAAGCGATCAAAAGAGAGAAGAAACAAGTTTGACAACAAAGAAAAAAGTATTCAAAATAGTCTTACATACTAGACAAGCTCATGTTCATTGTACAGTGATTATAGTTATATGAAAATTTTAGGTATGTGAAAACAGTCAGTGAAGATTGACTTTCAAGCAACCTTTGACCTGATAAAGTTTTTATTATTATTATTACTTATATTTTATTATTTTTACAATTTGTTCACTTTCCATCATGATTGTAACCCCCTCCTTCATCTCCTCCCTGTCGCACCCTCCCTTCCTCTACCCCCATCCTCTTCCCCCAGTGCACTGAAAAGGGGGAGTCCTTCTCCCCTACTCTCTAACCCTAGCTTATCAAGTCTCATCAGGATGGCCTGGGTTCTCTTCCTTTGTGGCCTAGTAAGGCCATCCTCTTAGTCGGAAGTGATCAAAGAGCAGGCAACTGAGTTCATGTCAGAAACTGCCCCTGCTCCCTTTATTAGGAATCTGACTTGGATTCTGAACTGCTTATGGACTACATCTGAGCATGAGCTATAAGTTCTTTCCATGCTAGTCCTTGATTGGTGCATCAGTCTCTGCAGTCCTCCTGCAAAGAGCAATGATTTTAATGAAAATTCAAAAAGATGGATGAAATAAATACACCAATTCAAGACTCAGGTGAGAAATTCAGCAACTTAAACAACACATTCTGCAAAGGAAAAAACTGAAGATAATCAAATTAAAAGATTAGAACTTAAAAGTTCCACAAAACATATAATATCAGTGTAAAATATCTCCAGCAGTAAACACTATAAGAAAGAATGTTGAAGATAAAGCTGAAGAATTATTGCCTTTAGAGAGCACTAGTGAAAATATTAAGCAATAATGACCTTAACTTTCAAGAATTCTGGGGAAAAAAACTCAATACTAAATATATGATGAATAATACAGAACAAGGGATGCAGAGAGGGCTCAGCAATTCAAAGTACATGCTGCTCATGCAGTGGACTGAAATTTTGTTTCTTGTGCGCATATGGGGGCTCACAACTTTTTGTAGTAACTCTTGTTTCAGGGGATTTCATGTCCTTTTCTTCCTCCAGGTTCTATCTGATAGGCACCGAAGCACATCTAAAATTCTCAAGCATACCTCTACACCAACTTTTCCAATTTCTTATGGATTAAACTCACAAACTCTTCACCTTCATTAAAATTATAAGTTGTAGTTCATCAATCTCTTCCTTTCCTTCCTTCTTTCCTTCCTTTTTCCTTTCTTTCCTCCTGTCTCCCTTTCTTCTTCTCTCCCTCTCTTCCTCTATCACTCTGTCCCTGACTCTCACTCACACACTCTCCTGCAATTTTGTTTATCTCTCTCCTCTCTCTCTCTCTCTTTCTTCCTTCCTTTCTTTTTTCTTTCCTGACAGCTTTTTTTTTTCCTAACAGCTTATCTTAGAGAATTCATGAATCAGTGCTCCATTCTAAAAACTTTGCATTTTATTGCCACAGGACTTGTAAATTCTGCAAAGAAAAAAGTCTATGTGTAGAGAGCTTTTTGGAATAGCACAGGATATGCAGCTTTGGGTAGAGATCAAGAAGTAAAATTCATAATGAAAAAAAATAAAATGTCAATGTGATCTGCTTTCTATATGGTCCTAACTGCATATTCATTGATGAAAATTATATAAGCGCTATCAAAATGTAAAATAATAATTGTAAAATAATGATTGTAATCAAAATGTAAAATAATAAATGTAAGATAATGATTGTAAATCAGTAATTCACCGAGGAATAGAAAAAAAGGAAATCAAATGGAAAAGAGGAGATACAGGTATAAGCATTAGTACAAGGTTATACTTTCATATGTGTAACTTGAAATAGTATGGTAAAGCAGGCCTCAAATGAGACATATAGGAAAAGTACATTAAAATTTCAGAAGAATTTAACACAAAAAAACTTATTTTAGGTTATTGTAGATTTAGTATCCAGTAGATGGAAAAGCTATTTATACTAATTACTTTTTTTGGGGGGTCAGTTTGACAAGTCAGAATTACTGTGAAAAGGAAACCCAGAAGTCTTTCAGATGTCTTCTTAATTAATCTTTGGCACATCAGTAGTAGCTCTGGGCAGGTGTGCTGAGCTGTAATAGTGGGCTGAGCAAATCATGAGGAGGAAGCCAGTAAGTAGCATTCCTCCATGGCTTCAGTGTCAGTTCCTACCCGGAAGTTCTTGCCTGCTTGAGTTCTTGTCCTGAGTTCTGTCCATAAAGGACTGTTACCTGTTTACTGTAAGATGATATAAATCCTTTCTTCACCAAGTTGCTTTTGGTCTTAGTGTTTATCATAGTGATGGAAACCCTAACTGAAGAACACTTTTAAGTGTATTGAAAGAGGAAGGATGGAGATATAGATAATATATATTAGAATATATCAGAGAGGCAAAGAAAAAAGCATATACAGAGACAATGTGGTAAAAAGATATTGGGAAAGGAAGGAAGGAAGGAAAGAAGGAATGAAGGAAGGGAGGAAGGAAGGAAGGAAGGAAGGAAGGAAGGAAGGAAGGAAGGAAGGAAGGAAAAGTGTAATGGAGGAAGATTTTAAGATATTATAGGGAATGATATGCTTTCTGCAAAGTGTGGAGTATCACTGATAAAAAAAGTTCATTTCACAAGGGTTTACCTTTATTCAGTAGCAGTTAGGCACATAAAAAGCTATAATTAAGTATTAAAATTAAATGTATCGACCTGTACATATGTGATTTTGCACTGGGCAACATACACATTTTTATGGAAGTATATTGTGTTATTAAAATTCCTCCATAATGGTACTTTTCTAAGTCACTAGATGTCAGCATCCAATAATTCTTCAGAAGAACTTACATTGTCTTTTTATTTTCCTCTGTAACAGTGTTTCTGTTTGGCCATTTTCATGTAAGACACAGGAACTAAAAATTGTATGGTGATAATAGTCTCAGACACCCGAGACAATCTTTTGATGTAACTGATTTTCTGATCATGAGTTTAACATTATGTTAGGCAGAGGTATCAATAACAATGTCAGTCTGACCCCACACACACACAAACACACACCCACACACACCCACCCACACACACACACACACACACACACACACACACCCCACAACAGGTTATGTATGTGTATGCATGCAAACAAATATAATTCAAATTTCCATGACAGCAGAAAACTGCCTAAATCGTGTTTTCCACTTAAATCTCTCAGCAAATGTTTCTGTATTTTATGACTTATTTCATATACTGTTTCATGAATAAAAATGAAGAGTGAACTTACCTTGCCACTTTTACTATATTGCAAATTTAATTCTTTCTACTTTTCCTGTGGCTATACTTAGATACTGGTCTGCTTCAGGATATCTATTAGTTCTTGTTCCCTAGAGAAATATCTTATGCATTGTATATGAAAGGTAAATTCATATCCTTGTTAATTGTATGGACTTGTTCATAATAAAAAAATATTTTTTGCATCAAATTTTTTCACTTAAGCTAAGTGTTGAGTTCTTGAGGAGCAATGGAGAATACCTACTATGTATATATTAAATATATTTATAATTCACAATATAATATGTATAATTAAATTTCCTTAGACAATAATTATTTAGGATACTTGAATAACAATTTTAAAATGTATATTTCCTTTCCTCTAATATCTTTACCAAGTACCCAGAGCCAAAGGGGATGAATGAAGGTAAGGAGTAATTCTATCTTTATCCTAACTAAGACACATACAATCAAAAGAGATCTTCTTAACACTTTGCCTACAGTTGGCAGTGGGAGGGTTTACAGTCTCTGTATTGTGCAGGGTACAGAGAAAACTGGCTACTGTGGACACAAATGTCTTAAACGTTAGTTAGTCGATAATTTACTCTTTTGAACTGGCTGAAGTTTAGATTCATTTGTCTTTCAGGAATTTTGTGTGTTTTCTCTATCTCAGTTTTAAATACAGTCCTTTCTCTGGAAAAAGGTAGTTACAGACTGACTGTAAAATCTATCCCTTTAACAAAAATCATTTTATGCCATCTTTCTGTGAGGTGTTTTGCCAGGTTCTGTGGTGTACACAAAGATGTATTCAAAGGAATTCCTGTTCTAAGAGATTGAAATGGATCCTGCAAGTAAATCACAGTATCATATAGTCTTATATTCTATTAGTACTCCATACCCAGAAAGCACAGCTAGTTAAAAGACATTGAATCGCCTTGCAAATAACAAAATCTCACTGGTACATTTTTACATAAAGAGAAATCAAATCATACCGACAAGATTTCTGTTTTAGTTAAAGTACTTAAAATTCTTAGACTTAATGATTTGCTAAAGGCTATTGAAGAGACTGTGATTACATAACTAGTTTCAATAGCATCCTGGTAATATTCTGTACTAAGTCCTATAAAATCTTGATTGAAACCAATTGGTCAAACAACAGTAAAACACAAAATATGAATTAATGAGTATGTTTTCAATCAATATCACTGTTAGCATGTTAACAATGTGAGTTGGCTGCTGGGAATTTAATGTTTAGTGGAAGAGGCTACATTTCAGCTTATCTCAGAAAATATGTAGGGTTTTCTTCTGCTTACACTTAACATTAATAGAATGGTGGTGAAGTTAACACTTTTTGCATTAATGTGTACCTGAATTTCTTTTCTCTCTCTTGGTGGTAAAATGAATGCTGAGAAACAGGTCTGTCACTCAGGCAGCATGAACAGATGGAATAAAATATTTTTATGTACAGACAGCTCTGAAGATCTCCTCAAAGAACATATTCAAAGGACAATTCAAACTCAATTTGCCTTAACATTATATTATGCCTTTATGGAAATGCCTCTTTCTTTACCTGAATCTTTTGTTGCACTACTCCATAACCTATTACATTAATTAGCTACTTGGTTTATCATAAGAAAAACTATCAAGGAGTTCTATCTCTTGCACATAATTTAAAGTACAATTTGGTAATGAAGTTTATTCTTCAAAAATTTTGAGATTATAATATACTTAAAATGTTTCTCTTTTCTTTCCTCCCTCCAAACCCTCCAATATACTCCTCCCCGAGGTCCAAATTAATTGCCTTGTTTTTCAATAATGGTTATTGCACAGACACACATACACACCTACCTATATACTTGGAAAGCACACACACACACACACACACATACACACACATATATATATAATGGAACACACATACATATATATTCTTTAATTTAACTTGTTCAGTACACATACAGTTACTTGTATGTATTTTTTGCAGGTCTGGCATGGGACAACCAATTGCCATACTCTTCTCTGTGGAAAAAATCACCTCTCCTGCTCCAGCTTTTTTCAGTTGCCCACATTTCTATGTAGGGTTGAAGCCTTCTAGACTTTTCTCTATCCATGGTGGCCTGTCCCTTGGTGTTATCCAATTTCATCTCACATTTGGGCAGTCATGTTGATGAGAAATGATGGCTGTAGTCCCCGGTTTTATAAGGAAAAACAATTATAGAAAGCTCCCTGATCCTCTGGTTCTTACAGTCTTACAGTGTCCTCTTCTACAATGTTCCCTGAACCTTAAGTGCTGGATTGTTCTGTATAGGTATTCATTGGGACTGGGCTCCATACTGCTGCATTTTGATAGATCATGGTTTTCTGTAGTAGTCTGAATCTGCTCAAAGAAACATTTTCTCAATGAGAAGTGAATACTACACCGATTTCTGATAATAAGGACAAATATTTATAGTTTGCGCTATTGGTAAATTAATGACTGTAGATATTTTCCCAAAACCCACAACTTCACTAGAACTGGGATGTGAGCTAGGTTTTTAATATGAGGCATGGTATCCTTCTCATTGAGTGGGTTTTTAAGTCCAATTAGAAAGCTGTTGCTCACTGCCAAGGTATGAGTGCTATATTCCAGCCTTATGTTTACCTTGCCATGTTCATCGTTGATATGGTTCATAGGCACCAAAGCTATGAAGGAATGTTAGTTACTTCCCTCATTTGGAAGCTGGCATGGTGTCTTCTGGAAAGCTAATTCTCACAAAGGAAAATTTATTCAGGGTCCTATTTCTAAAGTAAGTGGTATCTTCAGGATGAAAGACTTATCTTTCACTTCTTAGCAGATGGCTAAGGGCAATAGTAGTAATCTGTTTTTGTTGTTGTTGTTTTTTAACTTCTCTGGCCAACAACAAAGAAGAGTGTTTCTTATGTCTGATTTTTTGTTGTTGTTGTTAGGTGGCCTTTGAATCAAAGAGGGAACATCATGAGTACAGATGAAAAAAGTTGAACTTTTTTTACTCTTTGCATATTTCATAGCATGATATTAAACAGGAGCTCCAAAAGGAGAGCAACACAAGCAAAAAACCTGGACACAGGGGTCTTTTCTGAGACTGATACTCCAACCAAAGACCATTCATGATATAACATAGAACCCCTGCTCAGATGTAGCCTATGGCAGCTCAGTATCCAATTGGGTTCCCAGGGACTATCTCTGACATGAACTCAGTGGCTGGCCCCTTGATCACCTCCCCCTGAGGTGGGAGCAGCCTTACCAGACCACAGAGTAAGACAATGCAACCAGGCCTGATGAGACCTGGTAAGCTAGGATCAGATGCAAGAGGAGGAGGACCTCCCCTATCAGTGGACTTAGAAAGGGGCACAGGAGGAGTTGAGAGAGGGGAGGTGGGACTTGGAGGGAATGAGGGGAGAGGGCTACCTCTGGGATACAAAGTGAATGAACTGTAATTAAATTTTTTGAGCTATTAAAGGAGAAATGGGTATGTCATTAACATAGGACCATAGAGCCAGGATTTATGCAGATACAATATAAATCACATGCTTTATTCTTTATTATATAAATTTGTGTAATGTAGAAAAAGAATAAAAAAATGTCTCTAAAATATTCTGGATAAGGCTTATTGTTAGTAATGTAAATTTGTGTGTATGTGAGTGTGTGTGCATGTGTGTGTGTGCACTTCTTTGTCTTTGTAGTGATTATGTCAAAACATAGAAACAAAAGGCTAATTAATCAAATAAAAAACAAGACATTGAAATAGTGATCAACTGTTATTTTGAAGATAAGTAAATAATCAAGTTTCTCAGACAGAATTGCCAAGTGTATTGAGCAAGTACTTATCGATTAATCTTTTACATACAAACTCTTACACATTTGAAAGAAGCAGTATTTATCTTAAGAGAAACAATATAGTTAATAAAAATAAATTTAATGTTTATAGATAATGAAATAAAAAACGCTTTACCCTATGGAAATAGTAACATTTTTTTTTATTAATTACAGTTTATTCACTTTGTATCCCCCATAAGCCTCTCTCTCCTCCACTCCCAGGGTTTTGAATATGTATTTCAATACTTCAAGGACTTTCAAGCCTTGGTCATTATTTGGTTACTCTTATCTCTATTTTTCCATTTGGGATGGATTAAAGGGCATCATGTTTGCAAGTCTAGTGTTCTCTGTCCTTGAGCTAGAGACTTCTTAAATTTGTTGTTGTTGTTGTTGTGAGAGAGAATCTTACTAATTTGTCCATGTTGGCCTTTAGCTCACTGTGTAGCCTAGCTGAGTCTTGAGTTTATGGTCCCGATGGAACATCCTGAGTAGCTTAGATTACAGGTCTGTGCCTCCAAATCTGGCTAGATCATGAGTCTTATTTCTTCCTATGCTTGCCAAGTTTTTCTGATCCAAGGATATTTTTTTTTTTTTTTAGTGGAATCTGTTTAAGTAGCCCTGGATGTCTTGGAACTGGATATGTAGATCTGGTTGGTCTTGATCACAAAGATCCATCTGTCTCTGCCTCCAGAGTGGTGGGATTAAAGTTATGTGCAACTGCACCTCTTCGGGGATTATTTTTGATGTTTGTTTCAAATACACAACTTTCAGTTTTTCTTTTTTTTTTTTTTTTTTTTTTGGCTGTCTATAAAAATAAAAAAAAAACAACTTTTTTTCATGGATTCAAATTTATGCCTAAAACGAATTGGATTCAATATCTTATTCTCAGTTTTCAGACAAAAGTTAGAAACTACTTAAATAGTGATAGGATTGTCAGAGAAATCCGGTGAAATCTCTTGGAATTTTCTTCTTATCCATGTTGAATATAATTGGCAGGAGCCTATTCTTCTTCTGTGGACCCACTTGTTTTCAAACCAACACTTTTGGAAAGTTACCTTCCACTATCTTTTTTAGGATACCATGAAGCCAGTCTTCATATTTCCTTGAAAACATGTCACTTCCTCAACATGTCATAAGCATGAAAATTTTACACTGCAGAAGAAGAAACAAGGCAAATTTAGGCAGGACATTGCTACTCTTTGAGAATAAAAATGGATTCTACATACTAAATACTAAAACATTAAGGACATGCTATTTAAATATTGTGGGAAAGGTACCATAAACTATCTGAGCTAATAATTATGAGGTTAAACTATGGAGGTAATTGAACGGCGGCAGAGTAAAGACACCTTCAAATGCAACTTTACACAGGAAACAGTTTCTGGAATGGCACTCAAGCCATTGGGTAGTAATGAACATAGCTCCCAAAGAAATACAGGCAAATAGAACCAAACAAGTAGAGGCACAATTAGCGGAATATAGAGAGGAAACAAACAAAAAAATAGAAGCCATCATTGAAAAGCAGGACCCTTGGGGTTGGGAGAGCTTCCCAGGATGGGCACATATTATTGGCTTGGTCTGGGATGTTGCCAATTTATATCGGGAAGAATTCCAGGTGCCCAGGCTACTTGATTACTCCAAGAATAGCAGAGGTAGGGGGTCAAGACTACAAGTGCCAATGCATGCTGGCACAGAACAGGGAAGTAGCAATGCTTCCACCTACCCATATCAAGAATGAGATGTCCAAGGTATGAATGTCTCCACCTCACTCTAGCTCTATGCAACAATCCGTGGTGGCAATGTATGCATGCCTCACAACAAATTCTTCATTACCATTACAGCTACCATCTGTCTTTACCCTTTCCCTTTTCCCCACTTATATAAATTTTTAAAATTCTTTATTTATTACATTTTATTCCTCCCCAAGTCCACTGATAGAGGAGGTCTTCTTTTCCTTCCTTTTGATCCTAGTCAATTAGGTCTCATCAGGAGTGGCTGCATTGTCTTCTTGTGTGGCTTGGTAATGCTGCTTCCCCCTCAGGGGAGTTAATTAAAGGGCAGAAAAATCAGTTCATGTCAGAGACAGTCCCTTTTCCTATAACAATAGAACATACTTGAATACTGAACTGCCATGGGCTACATATATACAGGGATCTTAGGTTATCTCCATACATAGGCCTTGGTTGGAGTATCACTCTCAGGAAAGACCCTTGTGCTCAGCTTTTTTTTTTTTGGTTCTGTTGCTCTCCTTGTGGAGTTCCTGTCCTCTCCAGATCTTACTGTTTCCCATTTCTTTCCTAAGATTCCCTGCACTCTGCCCAAAGGTTTCCCATAAGTCTCAGCATCTGCATTGATAGTCTGCAGGGCAGAGACTTTAAGAGGTCCTCTGTGTCAGGCTCTTTCTTGACACAATTCAAAGTAGCCAAGCAATTATTACCTTGCAGTTCTCTTGCCCCAGTATTCTTGCCTGAGAAATGTCCTAAAAAATTAGTGTAAATTTTAAAAGGTAGGAAGTTCATGCTTAGAGGGCCCTTTGTGAAATGAATCTGATGGCTTTGAACAAAGATTGAGCAATAATACATAACTGGAATAAAATAAATTATTAAATGTAATACTCTTTCTAATTAAGATGCTATGAGAAACTTCAGTAATTGGTGGAGAAAGTGGTATGTGTTATATTCCTATTATAAGGTATGGGGAGTGGGAAAGGAAGTAAAACAAAAAGAAAAGTAAGAAGGAAGATAGAGGAAGAAGAGAAGAATTAAGGGGGGAAAAGAAAGAGTGCATCAAGCTAAAATGCAAATGCTAGGATATATACCTTTCAAAAATACAAACTCTTAGTATAAATGAAAAATATCAATGATACAATAAAATCATGAGTGAAAAATATTGTGGTATCTACAGCTACTCTGGGTAAAGCATAAAAATTTTTATTACATTTTAATGTGCTTGTGTGTGAGAGAGAGTGTGAAATTGCTTTAAATTGAAAGTATGTAAGGAAATCATGCATGCCTGAGTGGAGATGAGTATGTGGGATGACTCTGTGTATGTGTGTACAATTTGTGGAGCTTCCTTCTCTTCTCACACTATCTGTGACCTGGGTCATGGACTCAGTTGTCAGCAGGTAAATTTACCTGTCTAAGTGGAAAGAGATACAAATAATTTTTAAAAGCACTGAAAACTGTCAAAAAAAAGGGAGGTATTAAACTTAAATGAAAGGAAAGTCTAAAATCCATGAGGTGTCAAAGGTATTTACAAAGTCATTAGCTACGTGGGGAAGAGCCTAGAACTCATAGCCACAGGAAACAACTTCCTAAACAGAACACCAACAGCACAGGCTCTAAGATCAACAATCAATAAATGGGACCTCATGATTCTCAAAGCTTCTAAAAAGCAAAGGATACTGTCGTAAGAACAAAATAACATGGCTGGATCTTGAGGAAGCAGTATTACTAGTTGTCTGAGAAAGTGCCAGATTGATTTACAGAGTGATTTTACAAGTTTACATTCCCACCAGCAGTGGAGGAGGGTTCCCCTATCTCCAGTATGTGTTGTCATTCAAGTTTTTCATCTTGACCATTCTGATTAGTATAAGGTGAAATCTCAGGGTCATTTTGATTTGCATTTCCCATATGGCTAATGATGTTGAGCATTTCTTTAAGTGTTTCTCTGCCATTCTGTATTCCTCTACTAAGAATTCTCTGTTTAGCTCTGTTCCCCATTTTTTAATTGGATTACTTTGTTTGCTGCTTTTCAACTTCTTTAGTTCTTTATATATACTGGATATTAGCCCTCTGTCAGAAGAAGTTTTGTTGAAGATTTTTTTCCAATCTGTAGGTATTCCTTTTGTTTTGATGACAGTGTCCTTGGCTTTACAGAAGCTTTTCAGTTTCATGAGGTCCCATTTATTAATTGTTGCTCTTAGAGCCTGTGCTGTTGGTGTTCTGTTCAGGAAGTTGTCTCCTGTACCAATGTGTTCTAGGGTCTTGCTCACTTTTTCTTCTAAGTGATTTAATGTCTGGATTTATGTTGAGGTCTTTGATCCACTTGGACTTCAGTTTTGTGCAGGGTGATAAGGATGGATCTATTTGCATTTTTCTACATGTAGACATCCAGTTAGACCAGAACCATTTGTTGAAGATGCCATATCTTTTCCATTATATGATCAGGTGTCCATAAGTGTGTGGGTTTATTTCTGGATCTTCTTTTTGGTTCCATTGATCCACCATTGTGTTTCTAAGCCAGTACCATGCAGTTTTTGTTACTGTTGCTCTATGATAGAGCTTAAGATAAGGGATGGAGATACCCCCAGAAGATCTTTTGTTGTAGAGGGTTGTTTTAGCAATTCTGGGTTTCTTGTTATTCTATATGATGTTGAGAATTTTTCTTTCAAAGTCGGTGAAGAATTGTGTTGGTAATTTGATGAGAATTGCATTCAATCTGGCGTTTGCTTTTGTTATCCAAAAAAAGGCTCAAGTACACATTAAAGACATTTTCACAACTGTGTTTTTAGCAGCCTTATTTGTAATAGCCAGAAGCTGGAAACAGCCCAGATGCCCCTCAACTGAAGAATGGAAGCAGAAATTCTGGTATGACTACACAATGGAATATTACTCATCAATGAAAAATAAGGAAATCTTGAAATTTGCAGGTAAATGGTGGAACCTGGAAAGGATCATCCTCAGTGAGCTGTCCCAGAAGCAGAAAGACACACACAGTATATACTCACTCATATAGACATGTAATATAGGATAAACCTACAGAAATCTGTACCTTTAAAGAAACTAATCAAGAGAGAAGACACTGACTAAAATGCTCAATCCCTATCCCAAAGGCAAAGAGGATGGACATCAGAAGAAGAAGAAAACAGGAATCAAGCTAGAAACCCGCCATGGAGGGCCTCTGTAAGGCTCTGCCCTGCAGACTGTCAAAGCAGATGCTGAGGCTTATGGCCAAACTGTTGGGCAATTAGCATGGAATCTTATGTAAGAAGTGGGAAATAGTAAGATCTGGAGAGGACAGGAACTCCACAAGGAGAGAAACAGAACAAGAAATTTGAACACAGGGGTCTTCCCAGAGTCCATACTCCAACCAAGTATCAGGGATGGAGATAACCTAGAACTCCAGCAAAGATGTAACCCATGGCAGTTTAGTGTCCAAGTGGGTTTCATAGTAATGGGAAGAGGGACTGCAACTGACATGATCTGATTGGACCGCACTTTGATCACCTTCCCCTGAGGGGGTAGCAGCCTTAGCAGGCAGCAGAAGCAGACAATGCAGCCAGTTCTGATGAGATCTGATAAACTAAGATCAGAAGGTAGGAAAGGAGGACCTCCCCTATCAGTGGACTTGGGGAGGGGCATGCATGAAGTAGGGGGTAGGGAGATTGGATCAGGAGGGGATGAGGGAGGGGCTAATGGGGGATACAAACTGAATAACATGTAATTAATAAAAATTAAAAAAAGATACAGAAAAAAAGAACAAAACAACAGCATAGAGACTGGGAAAGTATCATCACCAACCCTACATTAAACATAGGCTAATATCTGGAATATATAAAGAATTGAAGAATTTAAACACTAACACACCAAGTAATCCAAATAAAAAATGAGGTACAGAGTTAAACAGAGAATTCTCTGTAGAGGAATATCTAATGGCAGAGAAAGACTTAAAGAAATGCTCTCCTAATTTCTTTCTCAGCCCTTTTGACTTTTGTATACAGAAGCACTATTCTTTTTTTTTTTTTTTTTTTGAGTTAATGTTGTAACTGGCCACGTTGCTGAAGGTGTTTATCAGCTATAGGAGTTCACTGGCAGAATTTTTGGGGTCACTCAGGTATGCTATCCTATCATCTACAAATAGTGACACTTTGGCTTCTTCCTTTTCAATATGTATCTGCTTGATCTTCAACTGTCATATTGCTCTAGCAAAGATTTCCAGAATAGATATGGAGAGCGTGGGCAGCCTTGCCTTGTCCCTGATTTCAGTGGGATTGTTTTAAGTTTCTCTACATTGAGTTTGATATTGGCTATAGGCTTGCTGTATATTGCCTTTACTATGTTCATTTATGTGTCTGGTATCCCTGATATCTCCAAGACTTTAAACATGAATGTATGTTGGATTTTGTCAAATGCCTTTTCAGCATCTAAGGAGATGATCATGTGGTTTTTCTCCTTCAGTTTGTTTATATGGTGGATCACACTGATGAATTTCTATATATTGAACCACCCCTGCATGCCTTCATTGAAGCAGACTTAGTCATAGTGGATGATATCTTTGATGTGTTCTTGTATTCGGTTTGCAAGTATTTTGTTGAGTATTTTTGCATCAATGTTCATAAGTGAGATTGGCCTGAAATTCTTTTTTCTTGTTGGGTCTTTGTAAGGGTTAGGTACCAAGGTGACTATGGCTTCATAGAATGAGTTTGGTAGTGTTCCTGCTGTTTCTATTTAGTTTGAAGAGAACTAGAGTTAACTCTTCTTTAAAGGTCTGGTAGAATTCTGTACTGAAACCATCTGGTCCTGGGCTTTTTTTGGATGGGAGAATTTTGATGACCACTTCTATTTTCTTAGGGCATGTAGGATTATTTAATTGATTTACCTGATCTTGATTCAGCTTTGGTAAGTGGAATCGATCGAGAAAATTGCCAATTTCATTTATATTTTCAAATTTTGTGGCATACAGACTTTGAAGTAAATTCTAATGATTGTTTGGGTTTCCTTTGTATCTGTAGTAATGTCCCCTTTTCATTTCTGATTTTCTTGATTTGGATGGTGTCTCTCTGCCTTTTAGTTAGCTTGGCTAATGGGTTGTCTATCTTGTCGATTTTCTCGAAGAACAAGCTCTTGGTTTCATTGATTCTTTGAAGTGTTTTCTTTGTTTCTAATTTATTGATTTCAGCCATGATTTTCATTATTCCCAGCCATCTACATCTTCAAAATAGCCACAAACGACATAAAGTACCTTGGTGTAACCCTAACCAAGCAAGTCAAAGACTTGTATGAAAAAGATTTCAAGTCTCTGAAGAAAGAATTAGAAGATATCAGAAGATGGAAAGATCTCCCATGCCCATGACTTGACAGAATTAACACAGTAAAAATTGCCATCTTACCAAAAGCAATCTACTCATTCAATGCAATTCCCATCAAATTACCAACACACTTCTTTACAGAGCTTGAAAGAAATATTCTCACCTTCATATGGAACAAGAAGAAACCCAGAATTTCTGAAACAGTCCTCTACAATAAAAGATCTTCTGGAGGCATCTCCATCCCTCATCTCAAGCTCAACTATAGAGCAACAATACTAAAAACTGCATGGTACTGGTATAGAAATAGACTGGTGGATCAATGGAATTGAATAGAAGATCCTGACATAAATACACAAACTTACGAAGATTTTTTTACAAAGATGCCAAAATCATTCAATGGAAAAAAGACAGTATCTTCAACAAATGGTGCTGGTCTAACTGGATGTCTACATGTAGAAAAATGCAAATCAATCCAGCCTTATCACCCTGCACAAAACTAAAGTCCAAATGGTTCGAAGACCTCAACATAAAACCAGATATACTAAAATGCTTAGAAGAAAAAATGGGAAAGAGCCTTGAACTCATTGGCACATGAAATGACTTCCTGAAGAGAACACCAACAGCACAGGCTCTAAGAGCAACAATCAACAAATGGGACTGAAAATCTTCTGTAAAGCAAAGGGCACTGTCATCACAAAAAAATGACAGCCTACAGATTGGGAAAGGATCTTCACCAACTCCATAACTGACAGAGGACTAATACCCAGTATATATAAAGGAGTAAAGAAGTTAAACAGCAAAAAATCTAGAAATCCAATTAAAAAATGGAGTACAGCACTAAACAGAGAATTCTCAATAGAGGAATATAGAATGGCAGAGAAACACTTAAAGAAATGCTCAATGTCATTAGCCATCAGGGAAATGCAAATCAAAACCATCCTAAGATTTCACCTTACAACCCTCAGAATGGCTAAGTTCAAAATCACAAGAGACAACACATGCTGCAGAGGTTGTGGAGAAAGGGGAACCCTCCTGCACTGCTGGTAGGAATGTAAACTTGTAAAACCGCTCTGGAAAGCAACCTGACACTTTCTCAGACAACTAGGAATAGTGTTTCCTCAAGATCTAGCTATACCACTTCTAGGCATATAACCAAAAGAGTCTCAAGTACAAAATGAGGACATTTGCTCAACCATGTTTGTAGTAGCCATATTTTTAATAGCCAGTAGCTGGAAACAGTCCAGATGCCCCTCAGTGGAGGAATGAATGCACAAATTGTGGTATATCTACACAATGGAATATTACTCAGCAATAAAAAAAGGAAATCATGAAAATTGCAGGTAAATGCTGGAATCTGGAAAATATCATTCTGAGTGAGCTATCTCAGAAGCAGAAAGATGCATACTGTATATATTCACTCATATAGATATATGAGATAAACCTACTAAAATCTGTACACCTAAAGAAACTAATTAAGAGGGAGGACTCTTCCTAAACTGCTCAATTCCTATTCAGAAAGGCAAAGAAGATGGATATCAGAAGAAGGATAAAAGAGGTAACAAGTCAGGAGCCTGACACAGAGGACCTCTGAAAGACTCTGCCCTGCAGACTATCCATGCTTGTGTTGAGACTTATGGGCAACCTTTGGGCAGAGTGCAGGGAATCTTAGGAAAGAAGTGGGAAACAGTAAGATCTGGAGAGGACAGGAACCCCACAAAGACAGCAACAGAACAGAAATTCTGAGCACAGGGGTCTTTCCTGAGACTGATACTCCAACAAAGGACTATGCATGGAGATAACCTAAGACCCTTGCACAGATGTAGCCCATAGCAATTGAATATCCAAGTGGGTTTCATTTTATTAGGAACAGAGACTGTCTCTGACATGAACTGTTTGGCCTGCTCTTTAATTACCTCCCCCTGAGGGAGAAGCAGCATTACCAGGCCACACAAGAAGACAATGCAGCCACTCCTGGTGAGACCTAATTGACTAGTATCAGAAGGAAGGAAAAGAAGATCTTCCCTATCAGTAGACTTGGGGAGGGTCATGCATGCAGAGGGTGGAAGAAGGAAGCGATTGGGACTGGAGGAGGGAGGGAACCACAAGGGGGATACAAAGTAAATAAAGTGTAATTAATGAAGAATAAAGAAAAGTTTTAAAATGTCAAAAAAAAAATTCTGAATGTGTTAGTTATCAGGGAAATGCAAATCAAAATGACCATGAGTTTTCATCTAACATCCATCAGAATGGATAAGAACAAAAAATCAAGTGACAACACATGCTGGAGAGGATGTGGAGAAAGGGGCAAAGTCCTCCATTGTTGGTGGGAATGTAAATAATTACAACCACTTTGGGAATCAATCTGCTGCTTTCTCAGAAATTTAGAAACATTGCCACTTCAAGATCCATCTACAACACTCCCAGTAATATATATCAAAAATATGAGCAAGGACATTTGCTCAAATATGTTCAAAACAGCTTTATTCATAATAACCAGAATATGGAAATAACCCAGATGTCCCTAAACTTAGGAATGGATACAGAAATGGTGGTACATTTACACAATGGAATACTACTCAGCAATTAAAAACAGGGAAATCATGAAATTTTTCAGGGCTATGGTGGGAACTAGAAAAGATGATCCTGAATGAGGTGACCTAGAAGCAGAAGGACACACATGGTATATATTCACTATAGGCATATATTACTCATATAATATGGGATAAACATCTAAAATCTATAATTCTAAAGAATCTAAATGAGAAGGAGGACCCTAGGGAGTTTGCTCAATCCTCACTCAAAACAAATGAGATAGACATTGGGAGTAGGAGAAAACAGGGAATAGGACAGGAGCCTACCACAGAGGGCCTCTGAAGGATTCTAACTAGCAGGGTATCGAAGCAGATGCTGACACTATTTGCCAAACTTTGGGCAGATTTCAGGGAATCTTATGAAATAAAGAGGAAATAGAAAGACCTGGAAAGGATAGGAGCTCTACAAGGAGAGCAACAGAACCAAAATATCTGAGCCCATAGGTATTTGCCAAGTCTTATACTCCAACAAGGACCATGCATGCATGTTACCTAGACCTCTGGCACAGATGTTGCAAATGGCAGCTCAGCTTCCATGTGTGTTCCCAAGTAAGGGGAGTAGCAGGGGCTGTCTCTGATGTGAACTAAGTGTCTGGCTCTTTGATCACCTCACCCTAGAGGGAGTGCAACTGTACCAGACCACAGAGGAAAGCAATGCAGCCAGTCCTGATGACACCTGATAGGCTAGGGCCAGATGGAAGGGGAGGTGGACTTGGGAATTGGCATGAGAGGAGATAAGAGAGGTAGGGTGGAATTGAAGAGGACAAGGGAAGGGGTTACAACTGGGATATGAAGTGAATAAACTGTAATAATGAAAAGTAAATAAATAAAATTATAAAAGAGAAAAATCATAGGAAAAATAAGAGAAAGGAAATTGAAAGAGAGAAAGGAGAAAAAGAGAGACAGAGTCAGAGCCAAAACAAAAGAACTGTGGATTGTCTTCAGTTCTTCTGCTGTTAACCAACAAACAAACGAAATCTAAAAAAACAAATGTGGTAGAATGAACATTGTTTTTTAAAATATCTTCAGTTTGAAGCATGAAGAAATTGAAAAAAGAATAGAGGGAAGCATCCAAGATGTTATTGCCTACTATGCATGGTATCTGAACAACAGCTCAGCAGTGAAAGCAGAATGAATGGCAGGCCATACTGTAGAAAACCCAAACCACAACATCTCTCTGTTTCTCAGATGAGATGAGAATCCACAGGGATACTTGAGAGTCCATCTTTAGTCTAATACTGAGAAAAATAATTGGGCTCCTGTCCAGCACTGACACAGCCCCAGGCTACATGCGAAGCCCACTGTCTGTAGATACCTTCAGATACCAGTAGTTGGTATCTCCAACTTTGGGCACTTACTCTCACTGGTACTGGGGGTGAGGTTACAAACCCAGGTGCCCACTCTCACAGTCCTGTGGACACCTTCTGGGTACCAGTGGCTCCTAGCTTTAAACCCTGGAGCACACTTTCACCATCCAGTGGAACACCTTCCTGGTCACAGTAGCTAGTGGTGCTCACTCTCATGGTCTTATGGAGTGGATACCTCCTGTATTTGGGAAGGAGCATGGCTCCATTCTGCTTGCTCAATGGGCCATCTTCCTGGCCTACCTGGGTCAGAAACATGGAACCCAGCACAGTCAGTGAACCCAGTGAATCTGAACTATATGTGAGAACCACATCATATTGTACATCTTGAGGAAGCCTATGGAGCATTGGTGCAGCCCTAGACTTGGAGATCTTTCTGCCTGAACCACAGCTACCTGGCATACCTGGATCACAGACAGTGAGCCAGTAGAGAGCATGAACTCAGCAGAGAGAACTCCCTTCCTTAGCCACATCTGAATTTCCAGCATGCATTCTCAAGACCTTGGAATCTCCCAGCTTCCTGTATATTAGTGCAGACTTCAGACACAGGTGCACATGGCAGTACAGGCTCCAAGAAAAAAGAGTCAAGGTTACAGACATCCTGAAAACTAGAGGCTGGGGAAAGAATCTGATCAGCAAAAATCAGGACACTATGGATACACCAGAATCCCCCCAAACCAGTAGATATTCTAATGCAGAGGAAACATAGGAAAATTATCTTAATTCTGTGATTATGAAATTATTTGTGGATCAAAAAGTCAAAATAAACAACAAAAAAAATAGAGGCCATCATGGACAGATATGAATCCACAATCAAACAGGTGAAGAAAATGAATGAAATCTTTCAAGACATGAAAACGGAATTAGAATCAATAAAGAAAACACAAACAGAGAAAAGCCTGGACTTGCTGAACTTAGAGAACAGATCAGGAACCACAAAAGTAAGCATCTTCAGCAGAATGCAGGAGACAGGAAAGAGACAGGGAAGAGACTATCAGGCACCAAAGATAGAATTGCAGAAATATATATGTCTCTAGAAGAAAACGTAAAAGTGGAAAAGTTCCTGATACAAAATGTTGAAGAAATCAAGGATACCATGAAAAGAAGAAACCTAAGAATAATAGGAATAGGTAAAAAAGAAAATTCCAGTTTCCAAAGTGCAGAAAATATTCTCAGTAATATCATAGTTGAAAATTTCCCCAACCTTAAGAAAGAGATGCCCTTTAACATACAAGATGCTTACAGAACACAAAATAGATTAGACCGGAAAAGGAATTCCTCCTGTCACATAATAATCAAATCACTAAATCTACAGAACAAAGAAACATATCAAGAGTGGCAAGGTAAGAAGGACAACTAACACATAAAGACAGACCAATCACAACCACACCAGAATTCTCAACAGAAATTACGAGATCCAGAAAGGCCTGGGTGGATATCATGAAAAAGCTAAGAGACCACAGATACCTACCCAGACTACTATGCCCAGCAAAATTTTAAATCAACACAGATGGAAAAACAAAATATTCCATGACATAAATAAATTTAAACAATATATACACAACAACCCAGCCCTACAGCTGAAAAGGAAAAGGAAAACCCAATCAAACAAAATCAACAAGAACAAAGGAAATAGAGGAGAAAAAAATACCTTCACAATAAAACAAACAAAAAAAACCACGCAAACAAACAAACAAACAAACAAAAACCAGGCACACAAACACACAAGCCCCACCAATTCCACAATAAAAGGAACTAGACATCATTGGTCACTAATATCTAACAACACCAATGGACTTGATTCTCCAATAAAAAAAAAAACAAAGAATAACAGGATGGTTGTGGAAACAGGAAACAACACTCTGCTGCATTCAGGAAACACAACTTTACAGCAAAAAAGGATGCTCCCTCAGAATAAAGGGAAGGAAAAGTGTTTCTTTAAGCAAGCAGATACAAGAAGCATGCTGAATTAGCCATCCTAATATCTAACAAAATAGACTTTCAACCAAAATTAACCAAAAGAGAGGGGGAGGAACACTTCACTCTCACTATAGGAAAAAAATCCATGAGGAGGATATCACAATAATGAACATTTATGTCCAAACACAAGCTCTTCTGCATTTATAAAATAAACATTATTAAAGCTTAAATCACACATCCATCCCAAGACCTTAATGATAGGAGGCTTCAATATTCAACTCTCACCAAGGGACAGAAGTCAGACGCTAAGTTATCAAGTCAGAAGCTAAACAGAGAAATGATGTCACTTAAGAGATCCTAAATCAAATGGACCACATAGATGTCTACAGAACGTTTCACCCAAACTCAAAGAAGTATCTCTTTTTCTCAGCAGCTCAGGGAACCTTCTCCAAAACTGACCATATAGTAAGGCACAAAGCAAGCCTCAAAAAAAGATACAGAAGAAAAGTTAAAATACTCCCTTGTATCATATGAGACCACCATGTTATACCTCAACAATAATAGAAATAGCAAAAAGCCTACACATGCATAGAAACTGAGCAACTTTATATTCAACAGCAGCTGGGACAGGGAAGAAAGTTAAGGACTTCCTAGAATTCAACAAAAATGAAGACACAACTTACCCAAACTTATGGGACACAATCAAAGCAGTGCTGAGGAAAGTTCATAGCACTACGTTTCTTCGTAGAAAAATACAAGATTTCACATACAAGCAACTTATTGGCACATCTGAAAGCACTAGGGAAAAAAGCAGACATAACCAGGAGGAGTAGACAGCTGGAAATTATCAAACTAAGAAATCAATAAATTAGAAACAAAACAATTCAAAGAAACCAAGAGCTGTTTCTTTGAGAAAATCAACAAGACAGACAAACCCTTTGCAAAACTAACTAAAGGGAGGAGAGATACTATCCAAATCAACAAAATCAGAAATTAAATGGAGGTCATAACAACAGACACTGAGGAAATCCAAAGATTCATTATGTCCTACTTTAAAAGCCTATATGCCACAAAATTCGAAAATCTAAGTGAAATGGAAAATTTTCTTGGTAGCTTCCATTTAAAAAGCTGAATCAAGATCCAAAAACTAAATTAAATAGTCCACTTCCCCTATAGAAAAAGAAGAGGTCATCAAAAGTCTCACATCAACATAAAGCCCAGGGCCAGATGGTTTCACTGCAGGATTATACCAGACATTCAAAGAAGACCTAGTTCCAATACTCTTTGAACTATTTCACAAAACACAAACAGAAGGAACATTACCAAATTTATTCTATGAGGACACAATCAACTTGATACCTAAACAACACAAAGACCCAACAAAGAAAGAGAATTTCAGACCAATCTCTCATACGAACACTGACACAAAAATATTCAATAAAATACTCGCTAACCGAATCCAAGAACACATCAAAGATATCATCCCCTATGAACAAGGAGGCATCATTCCAGGCATGTAAGGGTCGTTCAACATAAGGAAATACATCAATCTACCAAACAAACAAACAAAAAAAAACATAATCATCTCCTTAGATGCTAAAAAAGGCATTTGACCAAAATCTCACACCTGTTTATGTTTGAAATCTTGAGAAATCATGGACACAAGGCACATACCTAAACATAGAAAAGGCAATGCACAGCAAGCCTATAGCCAACATCAAATTAAATGGAGAATAACTTAAGTCAATTCCACTGAAATCAGGAGCAAGGCAATGCTGCCCACCCTCTCCATATTTCTTTGATACTGTACCAGAAGTCCTAGCAATAGCAATAAGACAACTAAAAGAGCTAAAGGTACAAAATAGAAAGGAAGAAGTCAAAGTATCACTATTTGCAGATAATATGACACTATACATGAGTGACCCCAAAAATTCTACCAGGGAACTCCTACAGCTGATAAAAAACTTTAGTAAAGTGGCTGGGTACAAAATTAACTCAAAATATCAGGAGCCCTCCTGTATACAAAAGACAAATGGATTGAGAAAGAAATTAGGGAAACAACACCCTTCACAATAGCCACAAATAACATAAAACACCTCGTTGTAACTCTAACAAAGAAGGTGAAAGAACTGTTAAAAAAAAAACCTTCAAATCTTTGAAGAAAGAATTTGAAGAACATATCAGAAGATGGAAAGATCTACCATGCTCATTGATAAGACAGATTAGCAGAGTAAAAATAGCCATCCTACTAAAAGAAGTCTACAGGTTCAATGCAGTTTCATCAAAATACCAACATTATTCTTCACAGACTTTGAATGAAAAATTCTCAACTTTATATGGGGAAAAAGAAAAAAAAAAAAAAACAACTGGATAGCTAAAACCATCCTGAACGGATACCTTCTGAAGGCATCTTCATCACCGACCTCAAGTTGTATTTTTGAGCAACCATAATAAAAAATGGCATGGTGCTAAAATAGAAACAACAGACTGGAGAATCAATGCAATCAAATAGAAGACCCAGAAATAATTCCATACAACTGTGTACACCTGATTTTTGACAAAGAATCCAAAATCATACATTGGGACAAAAGACAACACCTTCAACAAATAATGCTCTCCTAACTGGATATCTACATGTACAAAACTGAAAATAGATCCATATTTGTCACCCTGCACAAAGTAAGCTCCAAGTGGATCAAAGACCAAAACATAAAACTAGACACACTAAAACTGTTAGAAGAAAAATTTGTGAAGATCCTGGAACTCATTGGTACAGGAGGCAACTTCCTGAATAGAATGCCAACAGCACAGGCTCTAAGATAAACATTCAATAAATGGGATCTCATGAAATGGAAAAGCTACTGTTAAGCAAAGGACAGCCCTCACACTGGGAAAATATCTTCACCAACCCTATATCTGACAGAAGGCTAACATCTAGAATATATAAACAACTCAAGAAATTAAACACCAACAAATCAAATAATCAAAATAAAAATGAGGTACAGAACTAAACAGAGAATTCTCAAAGAAGGAATATCGAATGACAGAGAAGCACTTAGTACAATGCTCAACATCCTTAGTCATCAAGAAAATGCAGATCCAAATGTCTCTGAAATTCCATCTCAGAGCCATCATAATGGCTAAAATAAAAAACTTAAGCTACAACATATGCTGGAGAGGATGTGGAAAAAGGGTAACCCCCCCCCCCTCAATTGATTTAGGGAATGTAAACTTGTACAACCACCTTGAAAATCAATCTGGAGCTTTCTCAAAAAAATTGGAATAGTGCCAGCTATACTACATGTGGGTATATACCCAAAAGATGCTCAACCATACAAGGTCATTTGCTCAACTATGTTCATGACCTCTTTACTCATTATAGCCATAACCTGTCCCTCAACTGAAGAATGCTACATTTACACAGTGGGACATTACTCAGTTATTAAAAACAAGGACACAATGAAATTTGCAGGCAAATGGTGGGAACTAGAAAAGATCATCTTGAGTGAGGTAACCCAGATACAGAAAGACACAGGTGGTGTATATTCACTCATACATATATATTAGCCACATAGTATAGGATAAACATACTAAAATCTCTACACCTAAAGCAGCCAAGCAAGAAGGAGGACCCTTCTTGAGTCCTCAAGATGCTCAATCCTCATTCAGAAAGGCAAACAAGATAGACATTGGAAGAGGGTGAAAACAAGGAACAAGACAGGAGCCTTCCACAAAGGGCCTCTGAAAGACTGGACTGTAAGACCTGGGGTCTCACAGCTCAGGAGTTCAAGATCACTCCCTTCCCAGAAACTCCCACAGACCACAACTCAATGGAAAAGCAAGAGGTTTAAATTAACCATTGTGCAATGGGGTCACCCCTGCCTGTCAGCAAAGAGTGGCACCAGGCGACAAAGGCCTTAGGTTTTTTAAAAGAAAAAGTGTGGGAAATTTGAAGTTGCAGTTTTGGCAATTTAGGATTGGATGAGGAAGCTATAAATTAAGATAATTGGTTAGTCTTAGGTGCTCAAGCTTGGCCAAGTGTGGATGCAGTTGCAATTGAAGGTGGGTTTGGTTAGCCCATCCTTGAAGATCAGGGTTGTGGGCTTTTGGCTGGAGGTCAGAAGCTACTCAGAAGAAAGATTGAGGTCATCTGGTTTGGTTGCTAAGAAACACTATCTCAAAAACAAGGGTCTGGTCATTCTTTTTGCTGAGTGAAGGTCATTGATTGTTGCTTTTTGTTGTTGTTGTTGTTTGTTTGTTTGTTTTTTGCTTAACCTAGACCTAAAACTCAAAACTGTAGGCTTTAAAAGACATATAGGTTACAAAGTTAGTTTGACCCTTTCAGTACCAAGCAGGATATTAAAGTGAATGCTGAGACACATAGCCAAACTTGGGCAGAGTGCAGGGAATCTTATGAATAAGAGGGAGATAGAAAGACATGGAGGAGACAGGAGCCTTACACAGAGTCCAACAAAACAACAAAAACCTGGGCCCAGTGGGGGACTGTAGAGATTGATGCATCAACCAAAGGCTATGCATAGGGAGGACCTAGAACCCCTGCTCAGTCGTAGCCCATAGTTAGCTCAGTCTCCAAGCGAGTACCCTTACTTGGATAAGTAGAGAAGACAAAGTCTCTGTCATGAACTAGGTTGCCTGTTCCCTGAGCGCTTTTCCCTGCTTGGAAGACCTAGCTAGCCCACTGAGGAAGAGGATCCAGGCAGTCATGATGGGACCTAATATTCTAGGGTCAGACAGTAAAGGAGAAGGACTTCCCCTATCTGTGGACTAGGGAAGAGGGATAGCGAAGGAAGAGGGAGAGAGGGTGGGACCATAAGCAGAAGAGGGAAGGGGCTACATCTGGGATGTAAATAAATTGTAAATAATAATAGTAAGGATAAAAATATAAACAAGACATATCCACCTGTGCTTATTTCTGCATTTGGATCTGGAAGCATTTAGCTTACACTTAGGACACTGCATTACTAAAACTCCTTCTAGGCCTATATTTTCACCTCCACTAGATGTCAGCATTTTATAATTTTCTGGAAAAGGCTTAAAATTTACTTGTATTAATTACATTTGTTCTTTTTGTTTTGTGACAAAGAAAGAAAGGAAGGAAATATGAAAGAAACAGAAAGAAAGAGGGAAAAAAACAGAAAAAGAAAAAAAATACCTAACATAGGAAAAATAGAGGGTTAACAATACCTTTTCCTTCCACCTTCCCGATGGTGAGTGCTCTCTGTCACGAACAATTCCACATTTGGCTAAGGCTGAGGATCTGGCTTGCTTCCATGTATGTGGACCTATCTGCATTGCACACGTGGCACACCTGGGTTGGCTACCTAGAGGCTATTTAAGCTGTGGGCTGGCTTTCCCCAGGGTCAGATGATTGTTCAAGGTTCCTGAATAAACTGCATTGAAAAAAAAAAGAATAAAAAAAAAACAATACCTTTTGAGGATTGTTTTGTTATTGCATAGGAATGGTTACACTATGGGAATGGAATTTTTAAACTTGATCTTTAAGCGAATACTTTTTCCATCTGCTGGGTTGAGGTTAGGGAAAAATAGCACCAAGAATCTGTGATCTGCCTGGATTGGTTCAGATGCTCTGGTAATTGTTTAGGTGTGCATAGCAATTAAACTAGCCCTGATGACTACTCTCACACCCAGCAGAGCTCTTCCATCTAACATCTCTATGCTCCCCATAAATTAATCTCTCCATCTCCATCTCTCTCTCTCTCTCTCTCTCTCTCTCTCTCTCTCTCTCTCTCTTTCTCTCCCATTCTTTCTCTCATATCTTTTGTGAGTTATGGAGTATGTGACGCTGAGTTTGAAGGTGTCCATTGATGAGTGTTTTAGCTTCCAGGATCAGACAAGATAAGGCACATTCTGGGTGGTATGAACATGGACTTGATGAGTGTTTTTTTTTAAGTGTTTCTCAGCCATGTGTTTTTTTTTTTTTCAATGCAGTTTATTCAGGAACCTTGAACAATCCTCGGACCCTGGGGATTGATGAGTGTTTTAAACTTCTCTTTATGACTCAGGTTTTGCCATTAAGCAGGAAATCATATGATGTTTACAATAATTCTGTAACTCATAAAAAAATAAGTAATTAATTTTCTGTAGCCTGTTTTCAGCCATTATTTCAATTATTACTTGCTATAGGAACAGAAATGTCATCCTATATGTTCTACATATATATACAGTCTGTGCTGTGTATATATATAACTGTGCATGTTTAGTATGTTCATGTATCAACTAGAAGATTGAAGTCCTTTTCTTCCAATATCACTTTTCTTACTTTTTGGTTGTGATTACAATAATAAACTCAAAACAGTTCTTCTAAAAACTGTGTAATGAACCACCAAAGTATATTACAACATTTTATAATCAATACTTGATCATTTAAAGGTGCTTAAAATCCATACAGGATAATCAGGTAACATTAAATCATTCTGAAAAGAAATCTTCACTGTCACCTGTAATATAGGAAAAAAAAATCAAATCTTATGTACTTTTTATAAATTTACGGAAATTCTTAGAAAAAAAATGTGTCTATAGAAATAGTTGAAACTGTATGGCCATGGTAATTTAGAGAATATTAGCATTCATCTTCAGTAAAACATTAAAGGCCAGACAAGAGCTCAGATGCATCCTTCTGCATTCGGATAGTTTCTTTCTTGCTGATGAAGAACACAGGTCTCTGTCATTCATGCACAAATGATAAAATTCCATGAATTTCTATTTGCAGACAGTCCAAAGCTTAAAATGTATATGCAATGGACAACTCATTCAACTTTCATATTGTGTTGTGATTTTGAGGAAATGTCTATTTCTTTACCTGAATGTTTACTTCAGTTACATCAAATGTGCTGTAAGAGAATTACACATTTACATTCTCAGTTTACAAATAAAGCCCTAAAAGGAAAATTTATGTCCTATTAACTTGTCTTCATTCCTTCATGTCTGCCCACCTCCCTTTGTCTGTCTCTGTTCCTCTCTCTCCCTCATCTCTCTCTCACACACACTATTTGGAGGTATTTTGTTGTTCTTCATTTACTTTAATATTTATCCTCTATTACATTTACTTGTTTAATCTTTACTTATGTTGTCCACTGTCTGCATGATGCATGCTGAACTACCATTACATTTTAGTGTGTCAATTTTCATTGTATCTATCAAGCTATGTATTTATTTGTTTATTAATCTATATGTAAATATACATACAATGATATATCATCTGTCAATAAGTACAAGTACCAATTAAATAACTATGCATATTACTGTCAATTAATTTTGTGCAAATATATATCAACAGGTTTGAAGACAAAGTACAGAAAAGAAAACAATAGTGTTCAAACACACTCACACCAGGCATCTATGATAGGCATCCTCAGTGAAAGGGGTTTTCCTAAATGGGATTTGATATCATAACTTGCAAGCCTGCTTCACCACCTTGCTGGCTGATGCTCACCAACTCTTTCTTCCCACTGTTTGCACATAGCTAGGAGCCCATCCACAGAGAAGCAAAACCTCAAGCCCATCTATGGCTTTTCACTGCTTTTCTGATATTGGGACATTGGATCCTTGCTGCAGCTTATCCATGACATTTTAAGTCCCCCCCATTCTTTTCCTCTCTCTTTCTCCTTTTGTAACTGTCAGTGTTTCACTATTATTTTATTTCTTCCATATCTTTCACCTCTTCACTGTCTGTCTGTGGACCCTCCCAACTTCCTTTATAAATTAAGGCATATTCCTCTGTTTTTCTCATCAGGTTTTCTCACCTGATCACTGTGGCCACGAAACACAGGGCATCCCAAAAGTGTGGGTTGTCATAGGTCTGGTCTCTTTTGGCCTCATTTTTTTTCTGCATCAATTCCCCCACCTCTTTTAAAAAACAGACATATTCACACATTTTATTGTATGGTTTTTGGTTTTACCTTTAATTTTATTACAGATATCGAGAAGATGAACTTATTGAAACGTTATTCGGAACGGAATAGATGTTTGCATGCCAAAATTTGATCACATTTTGATGTGTTACTCCCCTATGCCTCTTTAATTACATGAATCCATAGGTTACTCTGTTAAATTATATGAACGCATGCTCATCATTCAAAAATATTGGAACGATATGTACAAATACAATGCAAATATCTCTGAATGGTTATCAAATTAAAATTTATCATTCTAAACATAATCATGCTTAAAAGACTGTGAATACAAAGAGGAAAATAAAAACATTAGTGTTCAAACACACACATCTGGCTCTTATCCTAAGCAGTCCTCCCCCAGGCACTTGTGTACCTTGGCATGGGCAAAGCCCTAAGGGATGGAAAACTAACTCTGGGAAAAAGATCTGTTCAAGGACTACAGAGCTGGAAATGGGAAGTGAGGTCAATGATTGGTTTGGCACAGCCCTCCAGAAGAGGGGGTGAGAATTCCAGGAAATCCATCCTTACTTTACAATTCACGCAGGTGTGCATCAGGACGTGGCACTGGTGGGCTTATCTGCCAGTGAGTCCGTCGGGGAGGTGAAGGCCAAGGTGTGAGATGTTGGTGCTGGTCTTCCTTCCTGAAGCCTAGATCTTGAGCCTTCGCCAGAGTCCTTGGGTAGTGGGAGACTGGTGGGCCAATGGAAGACGGAGTGCTTGATCTGGGAAGATGGCTGCAGCCCAGGCTCTCACGGGTGGGTGGAACCTGCCAAAACAGTATGGAGATCAGGCAGAGAGGCCTCCAAAGAGTGTCTCCAGAGCTCCAAGTGGGATGCCAGGTGCAAGCTCTGGAAAGCCTGACTTTTTTTGTGAGGGACAAGTGGGTGTGTACAGTCCCAGGGAATCTCAAGGCATGCCTGAGCAGACAGTGTCCTTCTGGGGTTCATCTGCAAGAGAACTGGGTGCAATTATCCCGGAGAGCCTTGGCCATGAGGGGGGCAGTTCTTTTTTTAGCCTGGGTCGAGGTGCAGAGAGCTCGCTGGATTGGGCCGTGGCCAGAGGCCTCCAGGAGGAGGTGCGTTTCGGAGGAGGGCCCCCGCACCGGGAGTCCGGGCTCCTCTGGCTCGCCTCGGCTCCTGGTCTGGGTGAAGAAGGTGGCCATCTGGGTTTGTCGGCTTCCGGATGCGGGCTGTGAGGGCTTGCAGCCTCACCTCTTGGTCTGCCTCCTCCATCTGCCACTGTGTCTTGGTCACAGTCTGGCTGTGGGTCTCAGGCTCGTCCCCTGCTTGCCCATGTTCTGCTCCTTGGGCTGCTTGGGCTGTGTTGGCTTTGAAGGCATCCTTGGCTTGGGAGATTCCCTGGAGAGCAGATTGTTTGGCTGCATCAGCTGCATGGGCTGCAGTGGCTTCCGTGGCTTGGCACTGAGCATCCCACGTGCCCTTGGGATCTTTTGCAAGGAGGAGACCTCCTGGCGATTCCTGCTGGTGAACGGGACTCCTGGGACCTGAGTAGACCAGTGTCTTGGAATCCAACTTGACAGGCCACAGCTGCACTTCCCCATCATTTTGGCCCTAAGAGGGTCCCGGGACACCCAGGGGGTAGCGGGCTTGGTCAGAGTTGAGGCAAGCCCCCAAAGAGTCAGCGCGACCATCCTCCTGGGCCAGAGGAGGGCCACTGTCTTCACCTTTGGATCCTCTTGGCTGCTGGTCCCAGGCTTCCATGGCCTGTGTCACTTGCCTCTGGCCTCTGGCATGTGCTTCGCCTCTTGCTCGGGCTGGGCCTTCACCTGCTCAGCTGCAAGGCCTCTGTATGCTTGTCTTGGGCTTCGCTGGACGTGGATACTCGGTGCTCCTCTGCCAGAGATGTTCTTCCTTGCTCTGTCTTCATGCTCAGCACCAAGGCAGAGTCAGGGGAGTCCTGGTCTGAGCCAGACCAGGACAACAGCAGGGAACTCTCCCACAATCTGGCCTCCAGGTTCCTGGGTAGGGCACTAGGAGCTGCTGTTTCCTCAAGACTTTGATGGTCTGCCTGAAGCCTATCTCTGCCAGACGTTCAGACAGGATGGGTACGGAGGCGAGTTTCTTCAGGGCCTTGTAGAGCTTGCGTGGCTCTGTGTCCTTGCACAGGTGATCACACAGCTAATTCAGGGCTCCCTGGGAACAGCCAGCCTCCATCCTGAGGACAGGACTGGGCCCCACCTAGCAAACAGCATGTCAGACTGATCTTGTCCTCTTCCTCTGGCGGTGGCTACCAGTGTCTCTGCAGCAGATTCTGGGATAGGCTGCTGGCAGTCTTCCAGCCTGCAGCCTCACTTTGCCTCACTGTAGAGGGGCTCATCCCTCCCCTAGATATATATAGAGTTGCTGGACCACGCCTTGGGATCAAATCTGCCCAGTCAGCAGCTGAGGCTCCTGGATCTGAGTCAGCCCCTTCTGACTTCTGCTTCCCTGGGCCACGCCCCGTCCACAGCTCAGGAACCCTGTTCTCTGACCCCAGAGCCCACACTGGAGGTCTCCAGGGGATTCACAGCCCTGCTTGGCTTTTAAGCAAGCTCTGGCAAATGGGGGCTTCGGTAAAGTCTTTGCTGGCTCTCTCGGTATAGCCGGTTCCCCAGTGGGGGACACCAGCTTCGGGTGCCTGCCAGACACTGCTCATGCTCACACAACAGCAGGGGGAAGGGAAAAAAAAGCTTAGTAACTGCTCTGAGCTCCGATTTTAGTCATTGCATTGTGGGGGGAGTTTGGAGGGGACAGATTTCTTTCACCCTAGTGAGTGGAGCCTCCTTGGGTCAAGTGGATTTCTGCTTGGTGCCTGGATGTCCTGTCTTGCACACCTATCACACCACCTTTCTGCCCTGGCTCCTTCAGCCCAGGAGCTAGGCATTCACAGGTGTTCACACTGGTGCAGATCCCAAAAGCCCGCCCAGAGCTTTTCATTTCCATTCTGATCCTGGGCAACTGGGTCTTGGTTTTCTGGGTTGCAAATGGATCCCTTTTTTTCTCTGGTTTATTTCCCACTACTCCCCCTCACACACACACATAAACACACTTGCACACACATGCATACTCACACAGAGGCTATCAGTTCTCTATGTCCATGCCCATGAATGACTCTCTCTTTCCAATCATATGTATATACACACAGATGATTATTCATGAACAGCTTGTTATACAGAGGAGAGAAATGAACACAATATTCATTAGTGCTGAAACGAACACACCTGGCACTTGTCCTAAGTAGTCCTACCCCAGGAATTTCTGTAACTTGGCATGGACGAAGCCCTAAGGGATATAAAACTAACTCTGAAAAGATGATCTGTCCAAGCAGAGGAGAGCTGGAAATAGGAAGTGACGTCAATGATTGGTTCGGCACAACCCTCCAGAAGAGGGGTGAGAATTCCAGTAAATCCATCCTTCATTTCCAGTTCAGACAGGTGTGCATCAGGAAGTAGCATGCATGGGCGGGTCTGTCAGTGAGTCCCTCAGGAAGGTGAAGGACATTTTGTGAGTTTTTGGTGCTGGTCTTTCTTCCTGAAGCCTAGACCTTGAGCCTTCGCCAGAGTCCTTGAGTAGTGGGAATCTGGTGGGCCAATGGAAGACACAGTGCTTGATCTGGGAAGATGGCTGGAGGAACGCGCCCAAAGAGTGTGGAGATCAGGCAGAGAGGCCTGCAGAGAGTGTCTCCAGAATGTTTGCCCATCAGGTAGTAGTGGGATCCCAAGTTAAAGTGCTGGAAAGCCATGCCTCCTCCATAGCTCATGAAGCCTGTTCTTGGAACCCAGAGCCCACTCTAGCTGAATCCATGGGGTTCACAGCCCTTCCTTGCCTCCAAATGTGCTCAGGTCAACTGTGTTTTTCTGCATGGTCTTTTTGGTTATCCTGCTCACCACTGTGGTTCTCCAGCTTTGAGGTCATTAGAGGACCTTGTCTCTTCTTAGCCTGGATGATGGTTCTGTAGCCTTCCCAATAGTCAGGCAAGGATCCCTCTGGCATGTGCTGTGGGTAGAGGCTTCATGGAGGAAGTGCTTGTCAGAAAAGTCATCACCTCTCACCTGAGGTTCAGTCTCCTTTTCTGCATTGGTCTTTTTGCCTGGATTTGGAAAGTGACCAACTTGATTTGTCTGCATCCTTGCAGTTTCTTGGCTTGTGTGCTCTGTATGCAGGCTCTCAGGGTTTGCAGCCTCAGCTCTTGTGACTCCTTCATTTTCAAGTGTGTCTTGCTCTTAATCTGGCTCTGGGATAGTTTCCCAAGCTGGGACTTCTCTTCTGAGTGCCCAGGTTCAGGCTTCTCAACCATATATATATATATATATATATATATATATATATATATATATATATATGTGATATACATTCATATATTTATATGTATATATAAATGTACCTTGATATATACATATATATTCTCAACCATATATATATGTGATATACATTCATATATTTAAATGTATATATAAATGTACCCATATATATATATATATATATATATATATATATATATATATCACAGGTTACTTGCACCTGTGTGATGCCTGCTGTGATATATATATATATATATGTATATATATAATATTCTGTTTAAATTATCATAAATTATACATATATATATCCCTCTGTATGATGGCCACTGTATATGTGATCTCTGTTTGATATTCAATGTAGTCTTCCCTATCTAATGGAGACAATGTATGACCATGAGTTGATTTACACTATGAGATGGACTTGTCATGATATTCAACTTTGTGCTGTTCACTCTAATTTAATCCATGTGACGTTTGGGTGAGAACTCTGTTTAATTATCATTTTGTGAGGGCTACAATGTAATGGCCACTGTGAAATGGTCATAATTAATGGCTACTGTGTTGTGTTCACTGTGAGATGGTTACTCTGTGATGGTTACTGTGTTATGGCCACTTTTTGAGGGCCTCTGATTGACAGTAATGTGTTTTTTGACACTGTTGATGGTCACTGTATGCTGGCCACTTAATGATGGCCTGTGTGTGTTGGTCACTGAATTATAAATTCTGTGGGATCCCACTATGTGATGGTCAAAGTTTGATAGCCACTGTGATGGTCACCCTGTGATGGCCATTATCTGATGCTCACTGTTTGATATCCCACTATGTCATTTATATGGTGTGATGGTCACTGTGTAAATTTGACCTTGTGTTGGACAATGTGTGATTGACATTGAGTTTTGTTCACTGTGCAAAGATCAGTGCTTCATCACCAATACATGATTTTCACTACCATGGCCTGTGACTGACGGTTGTTTTGTAATGGCCATTCTGTGCTGGCTAATAATTGATGGTTAGCTGTATGATTTAATTGCGTAATGGTCACTCTGTAATCACTGATATGTGATGAACATTTTGATTGATACTGTTTTATTGTCACTGTGTAATATTCATTATATGATGGCCACTGTGTGATAGTGATTATGTCATAAACATGGTGATGCCCAGAGTGTTAAAGACGACATGTGATGGACACCGAGTGTTGGCCAATGTTAATGTACATGGTGATGGCCAACTCTCTGATGGTCACAGTGTGAGAGACACTGTGTGAAGGCCATGATGTGATGGTCACTGTGTTGGTCAACATATGCTTATCATTTTATACTCTCCACATTTTCATTATCATTGCAATATGAAAGTAGATTGATAGCTGTTGTTTTCTGGCTACAGCATAATGGTCACTCTGTAATGGCATCTCTGTGGTCATATCTGGGTGATGGATACTGTAAAATCCACTATGTTGTGACCAGCATGTGATGGCCACAAATGATGCCCAATTTGTGATAGTCATTGTGATGAACCGCTGTGAGTAATTCACTGAGTGATCATCATTTTGTGATGGACATAGTGTGATGGTCACTGTGTGATGGCCACCTTGGAGTGGAAAGTATGTAATGTTCTCTTTTTATCATCACTATGCGATGGCTTCCATATGGAGGTCACTAGTAATCAACATAATGTGTTGACCAAAGTTTTATATCCTCTGTGTGATGGTTGAGGATCATAACCCCTATAGGATGCCCAATGTGATATAGACACAATGAGATAGCCAACTCTCTGATGGTCACTCTGCAATGGCCACACTGAACACTGTCTGATCCCCAGTATTCGATGTTTGCTTTTTGACTGTCACTCTTTAATTGAAATATATGGTGAACACTAAGTGAGCATCACTATTTGATAGCCACTCTAATGGACTCTCTTCTATGGATACAATGGGAAGTCCAGTGACTGATGGCCATTGTGTGATGTCCACTGTTTAAGGGCCAACTCTGTGATTTATTCTCCATGATGGGCATTGTTTGATGCTCTCTGTGTGATAGCCTTAATGATGCTCAATTTATTAAAGGTCCTATGTTAATGTCCAGCTGTGTAATGATCATACTGAGGGACACTATGTGATCGGAATTATGTGATGGCCACTCTGTGATTGCTAATACATGATGGTTACTTTTGATGACTAAAAATATGATGGTCACAGTTTGATGGTCACTATGTGCTGCCCCACTTTAGGTGATGTCTGCAGATGTCCTGCTCCAGCATTGTTGTCTAACCATGGACATTTGTGTGCAGTTTGTGAGAATGAAGACACTAACCACCAGTTCTCATTCAAGCAAGGGGCCTGTAACAGCTTCAGCCATCATTATTTATACAAGATATAAAGCATTGAATCAGTCCTTAAACCATATACACACAATCAACAAAACCAAACTTAGCAGGTTGTCATCATGTATTACAACATACTTCTTCATACAGAAGAAGGAAGAAGTCTGAAGTGAAGGATTTGGAAGGCATGGATGGAAGACAAGAAAGGGGGAAAGTGATGTACTATATTTTAATCAAAGATTATAAAAGTCAATTTAAATTTAGAAAGTTGGTCTAGAAATGTCTCAGCAGTTAACAGCCTGGGGTGCTGTCCAGAGGGCCCTGGTTTTATTTCCAGAACACATATGTGCTGTAAGATCATTTGCTGGAATCTTCCACCCTGCTCTTGCCTCTGTGGGTACTTCACAGAGACACATGCAGGCAAACACCCATATAACTAAAATAAAAATAAAGGGTAAAACACGAAGTAGAACGAATTTTCTACAGTGATGTCACACTCCTGACACAGCAGCCAGGGCTACTGAAAATGAACTCTGTCTGGTCTTGCATGGAAGCAGCTGTGACCTTCTTCTGAGCCAGCCTGCTCAGTGGCAAAAGCATCTTTGTTCTGAGGACACACTGGCTCATCACAGCCATGCATTGTTGAACAATGTCTATGGTGCTAATTAATAGGTGACTATTCCTAGATGATTTTTGTATTTGTGGTTTTGGTTCTTCCTATTTGTGAAAATTGTGACATTGATATCTCTACATTTCGATCATAAGTCATGGTTAAGAAATAGCACTGGCTCAAAAGCAATCTACTGTCTCAGTGTCATTGACTTGTAAGGAATCTGTCTGTCTCCATTTTCAATACAGAAGATATGACCCCCGTATTTGTAAATATATGGTTACATTTATTGTATGAGCTGAGTTGCTGCTTTTAAGTCCATTTTCTGGAGCCATCCTTGCCCCAAATCTTGACCTTGACTTGTTTTTGAGAACACCCTGATTCCCCCTCATTACCCTTTAATCACATAGCAAAAAATTGGTGTTAATTTGAGATTTTACTGTAAGACTTTACTGCCCCATTTTTTTCACTTTAGTAAACCTTTCTAAAAGTGAAATTTTTCACTTTTGTAACTATCTGTGATTTTACTCCTTAAAAGTGTCCCAGGAAATGAATCCATTGCTGCACTCTTAAACTGGAATTAGGAGCAGTCTTAGCCATCCTTTGGCTACAAACCAGTATAATCAAGCTTGCTTCAAATAATGTGCAAAATTGTGGTAGTGGCCTTATTCTTTCCTGAGGCGATTACTACTTGATCATCATTTAGATGTTACAGTACGAGACGAAAATGGCAGAGATATGTCTTTCTATCACCTTTATGCATGACTTTGAGTAAAATTTCCCCAAATACTAGCTTTTACATTGTGACCATGTTCAAATGTGGAACTGTTAACTTAGCATGTGTAGAAATAACTAGAACTCTACATGAAGGTACCCAGATTCTCAAAGTAAAATCACCAAACTTTCGTTTTTTCAATTAATTTTTATTTCAATTAATATGAGTTATAGTTTATTAACTTTTTATCTCAGCTATACAATGCTCCCCCCACTTTCTTTTCTTTCTTTTTTTTTTTTTTTTTTTGAGAAAAAGCATTTCTTTGGGAATGTCTCTATGCTTTTCTTGCTTATTTCAGGTAGGAAATGTCTCAGCTGTTCTGACTTGGCTCTTGTGATAGCCAAGCTTAGTAGTAAAACAGCCTACATCTGGAATTAACTCACACAGTTGGATATACCTGTGAGTGGTTTTAATTCTTTTAAATTTATATTCATTTTGCCTTCTTGTTGTAGACTCAAGCTAACTGACACACTGTTTAAAAGGCCTAGGTCCAATTCATTCATAATCCTTGATTGATGCTTCAGTCTCAGCAGGCACCTCTTGGCCTTAGTTAGTTGGCAGTGTTGGTCTTCTTGTGGAGTTCCTGTCCTTTCCAGGTCTTTTTCTCTTTCCTCCCTCTTTTCCACAAATGTCCCTATGCATCACCCAATGTTTGGTTTTGAGACTGCATGTGTTTTGAGGTGCTGCTGGTTAACACCTCTCAGAGGACAATGCTGTCAGGTTCCTGTCTGCAAGTTTAGCAGAGTATCATTCATAGTGTCATGTGTTGGCACTCTCTGGTAGGTTGGGTCTTTGGTTGGGCTAGGCATTGGTTGGGCATTCCCTCAGTCTCTGCTCTCTCTGCTTATCTTCTTTGCTGCACATATTATAGGCAGGGTAAATTTTTGTTCAACGTTTTTGTGAGTGGGTTGGTGTTCCCTTCACTCTGCTAGGAGACTAGTCTAGTTAGTGGGTGTCCTCTTTAGTCCCTATTGCCTCTGCCATTAGGAGTCTCTGCTTGTGTACCCCTCATATCCTCCCAGGAGCCTACCCTGACTTAGGTTTCCAGCTTGTCACAGACACATCCCATGCTCAGATTTTCTTTTCTCTACAGGCCTTCTTTACTCTCGCCTTTGCTCTTTCCAGGTCTGACCTCCTCCTCTTTTCACTGCGACCCCTCTGCCACCTTGTTCTTGTCTTTAGCCTATAACCTCTGTCGATTGCAAATAAATTCCTGAGTGGAATTTATGCATCCCTTCTTGAATCTTCTCTGCTACTTACTGTCTTTGGTTCAGTGCCTTACAGTATGCTTATCATGTACTCTATGGCTAAAATCCACATGTAAGTGATTACATACCATGTATGTATTTCCAGATCTGACATATCTCACTGAGAATGATCTTTTCGAGTTCTATCCATTTCCCTGCAAATGTCATGGTTTCTTTTTTTTTTATAGCTGAGTTGTATTCCATTGTGTAAACTTACCAATTTCTTTATCCATTGTTTGGTGGAGGCACACCTGGGTTGTTTCCAGATTCTGGATATTACACATAAAGTTGCTGTGAACATAGTTGAGCAAGTATCCTTGTCTGGTGGATTGTCTTTCAGGTATATATCCAGGAGTGCTATAGATGGGTCTTGAGGTAAAGCTATTCCCAGTTTTCTGAGAAATTGCCAGATTGATTTCCAAAGTGGTTTTACAAGTTTACACTCCCACCAGCAATGGAGCAGTGTTCCCCTTTCTCCACACTCTTGCTAGTATGTGCTGTTGCTTGAGAATTTGATCTTAGCCATTCTGACAGGTGTGAGAGGGAATCTCAGGGTCATTTTGATTTGCATTTCCCTGTTGACCAAGAATGTTGAACATTTCTTTAAGTGCTTTTCAGCCATGAGAATCCTCTGTTGAGAACTTTCTGTTTAGTTCTGTACCCCATTTTTTAAATAGGTTATTTCTTTATTGGTGTTTGATTTCTTGAGTTTATTATGTATTTTGGATATTAACCCTTTGTAGGATGTAGGATTGGTGAAAATCCTTACCTAATCTACAGACTGTTGTTTCCTTTTATTGACAGTGTCCTTTGCCTCATAGAAGATTTCCAGTTTCAAGAAGTGCCAATTTTGAGTTATTGACCTTAGATTCTGTGCTGCTGATATTCTGATCAGGAAGTTGTCTCCTGTACCAATGAGTTCCAGGTGCTTCTCCACTTTCTCTTTTTATAGATTTATTGTATTTGGTGTTATATTGGGGTTTCAATCAACTTGAATTTGAGTTTTGTAGAGGGGCATAAATAAGAATCTATATTTGTTTTACCATATGAAGTTTAGAGTGTTCTTTCAAGGTCTATTAAAAATTGCGCTGGTATTTTGATGGGGATTGCATTGAATTTGTCGATTGCTTTTGATAAGATGGCCAATTTTACTATATTAATCCCACCAGTCTACAAGCATGTGATATCATTCTATCTTCTAATATCTTTTTCAGTTTCATACTTCAGACACCTAAAGTTCTTGTCAGACAGGCCTTTCATTTGCTTGGTTAGAGTTACACCAAGATAACTTATATTATTTGTTACTATTGTGAAGGGAGTAGTTGCCCTAATTTCTTTCTCCATCCGTTTGTTGCTTTTGTATAGGATGGCTACTGTTTTTTTTGATTTTTTTTTATCCAGCCACTGTTTATCAGTTTTCAGTGTTGTTTGGTAGAATTTTTGGTGTCCCTTGCATACACTATCATGTCATCTTCAAATAGTGATAGGAGAGCTCTACATGAATTTGTCAAGACTCCCCATGCTTCCTTTTTTTGAGTCAAACTGTTGCTTTAGAAATGATTCCAGGCTTTCCTTGCCTGTTTCATGAAAGAACTAAGTCTCAGCCCTTCTGTCTTGGCTGTTGTAATGGCAAAGTTTGCTAATTCAACTGACTCCATCTGGAAATAACTAACACCTTCACACGTAGGTACACTTGTTAGGGTAGTGTATTGTTTTCTTTCTTTCTTTCTTTCTTTCTTTGGATTCAGAACCCAATGTCTAGTGTACTAATAAGGGGCCTTGAGGCAAGAAGTCTTGGATCAGGCCCAGTCTCTAACAGATACTGTCTTGCTTAACCCATAATGTTAAAATTTGATTGAATGACCACACCACACAGCAAAATACCCCTCACCTTGAGGTATTCACCCTTCAATTATGCAACACATCATCTCCTCAGGGATGCTGTTTTGATCCCATGCAGACCACCTCCTTTTGCAGGCAGAAAATAAAGCCTACTTTTTCAAGTTTATGTCTCTGATGTGGGTTTTCTAGGCTTCCTCCTAGAAACCAACACCTACTGAGTACAAGAAGGCAGAAGGGCCAGCTATTGGAGTTCGGGTGCTAGTGCTACTGAAATGCAAGTCTCTGCAGATCTAGGAAAATATTGTGCCTGGGCCTGAAACCAGTGCCAGGAAACACTGTGCTATGTGCCTTTAGCAATCCTAAGGTAAGTGCTCTTGTTTCAGCCCTCACTAGCCAATCAGAATGTGTAGGTGAACTGCCAGTCAGACAAGACGGCAGGATTTCCTGGACAACATCCTCCAAGGCTGGATTCTGTAGCTGAGTAAGTGCTTGTGATCCTGAGCTTCTGCCTGGAGCTGCAAGGGCTCTGAGTATGAGCTTGGAAACCTCAACATGGTAAGTGAGGGACCACCATGTGGGGAGGAGTGGGCTGATGAGCCTTGGGAGCTTCTGCGGTGGACCCTCCTAGTGGCTCCATGTGAAGTAGTGGCCCAATGTGGTCTGAGCAACTATCAGGACCCACACGTTGTACTCTGAATAATTTCATTCTGTGCATTGCCTCTGTGTGTTGGCAACAGGGCTGTGTGTAGACATATCCTAGTACTCCACATTACAATGCTTGTGGTGTGACACACATGGCGGTTAGGTAGGCAGCAGCTGCAGCAGCAGGTGCCGCTGGGACTTGCAGGGGCATGTCCTGCCTGGTGTTGGGTGCTAACATCCTAGCTGGTGTTCCCCTCCAATAAGCAGCTGGCCTAGCCCAGGCAAACTGGAGAAGTTTGCAGTTGGCCACAGGAAGGAACATAGCAGGGGCGCCCAGCTTTCTGCTCTTGGCATCTGGGGCTCCTATGAGACCCACCTGTGAGAAGCTGTTGATTCCAAGCTCAGGTGATGGAGCATGGAGCTGAGGGCTGTGCAGTAGAGGCCCTAGCCAGGTGGTAGCCACAAGAACTTGAATTTGGCAGGACTGGGCAGGGGCGTTGATCCTCAATTGGCTGCAGCATTGGATCAGGCTGGCAAGCCATAGCCCTAGGAGGCTTCTTGTAACAGATACTTAAGTTTTGGTAACAGCAAGACCAAGAGCCAAGGCCCGACAACCCCAAGCAGAGGCACATGGGAGAGAAGCACAACTATCCTCCTCCCTAGGCCTTACAGCAGGGCTGATCCGCATCCTAGGCATCCTGAGGGTCCACTGGGGCCTGCTTCTCGGCATTGTCAGGATTTCTGCCCTAAGACAGCACAGTTGCAGCACGGGTATCCTATCCGTGCCTACCATGCTCAGATGAGGACCTGTACAATGGTGCTGGGCTCCTGACTGCACAAAATGTGCACCCTGTGCCATCTCAACTACTGCACTGGTGGCGTGGAGTCCTGTTAGGGGCAGCATGTCTTCACTACTGCTGCTGCTGCTGCTGCAAGGATCAGGGCTGCAGACCATCCACATCAGCGTCCTAGGCCCTGTGCTTGTGCTCATCCCACAATGCTCAGCACCTCTACTCTAGCAGCAGCAAATGGAAGCCCACTACCCCAGAAGTGGTGCACTACATATCCTGGTAGTACTAGCTTATCAAAGTGGCCTGAGTTCAGGCCCTTGGGGTGGGGACTGAGAGGTGTGAGCTGTGTTGGCTATAACTGGAGCCCAGTGACCTGCTGTTAGCTGCAGGGGAGAGCTGAGTGGGCTAGAAAGACAAGATGACCATAGCTGATGACTACTCAGATCCCTTTGATGCCAAAAATGAGCTGAAGAGCTAATCAGGAAAGGGGCAAAGTACTGGCAACAGGGAGCCCTATGTAGCCCAAAGGATTCTGACAGAATTCAAGAGGTAAGAGAGTGTATGGTCCCAACACAAAGGCATCCAGTTGTATGACTCCACTTGTGAGCCCAAAGGCCAGAGCATGGACTCTGACTCAGAGCACTGTGTGAGTTTTACCTGCAGATGAGCCAGCTGCCCCATTATGATGATAGGATGGCTAATGAGTATCATCAGCCATGGGAAAGGAAGCAGGTCACCATCTCCACCCTGGCATCCCTGTTCAACAGCAATGAAAAGAGGAATTCATCCCCCTCACCCTCCAAGGACCTATGTTGTCATGTCTTTGCTCCTGGAGAAGGGGGTGAGATCCATTTGGACTTCATTTTGTGGAGGTAGAAATCTTTACTACTAAGCTGTGATGTGCAAGATTAGAATTGATGATGGAAAGGATTTACCAATGCTTAGGGATAGTCACACAAAGGGGAAATTACCTAAAGGAGGGTTGCTTCTACAACACTCCAAAATATGTGGTAGGCTAACCAGGCTTGCTAAAGATTAGGTCCTAGAAAATATGTTCATTCACTAAGACTGCCCCAACCATAGGAAAAGCAGACAACTGATTTACAACCCACCACTAGCAAATCCCCATGTTAAATGAGAAGGAGACTCAACAAGCTTCTCAAAGGGGCATTACAGGGTCACAACCAACATTAAGACCTGGTGTGCCCTAAAGGTCAAATTTTCTTCCTGAGAAAAGCATAGATCTGCCAGGTAGTCAAGAAGATCCCAGGTGACAACTATTTGAGAAAGACGAACACTGCTGTTCTTGATCAAGCTTGATCTTGAACTCGCTTGATCAAGCAAGGCTTTCCCTGAGTCCTTCATGTGTAGAAAAGAAACAGCTCTTTCTCACACTTAGGAACCTGCTTTTCAGATCCAGTAACACCCTGGGGCCTAGGCCTAGGGAACTATTTGTAGGGCCCTGAGTTACAGCGAAATTAACAGAGCTCCTTCTCCAAAACCAGGAATATGTTTGGGAGAGTTGGACATGCTCTGGTGCCAGGACATTTGGGGTGGGGTCACTTCTGTTACTGAGACCTCCAACTCTTCCCTCTACATGGGGCTGTTGTTTTCAATTCCAAGGCTGCAATGGGCTACATCAGGAATGTATTTGAAATACCCTGCGTGTTCCCCTTAAGCAGCACTCTTTAACTTCCTTGCGTGATTATGCCACTGTATGATTGTTTCTGCTGTCTTCATAGATGTCCACCATTTCCTTCAACTTTTACCTGGAAGTAGTGGACACAATGTTCTTTCTTTCTTCTTTCTTTCTTTCTTTCTTTCTTTCTTTCTTTCTTTCTTTCTTTCTTTCTTTCTTTTTTCTTTCTTTCTTTCACTTTATTCACTTTTATGCCCCTTAAGCTCCCTCCACCCCACCACAATCCCTCCCTTCCTCCTCCCTCTGCAAGGATGCCCCTCCCCAAGTCCATTGATAGGGGAGGTCTTCTTTTTCTTCCTTCTGATTCTAGTCAATTAGGTCTCATCAGGAGTGGCTGAATTGTCTTCTGCGGCATTGTGATGCTGGTTCCCCTTCAGGGGGAGGGAATTAGAAAGCAGAAAATTCAGTTCATGTCAGAGACAGTCCCTGTTCCTATTACTATGGAACCAATTTGGACCCTGAACTGCCATGGAGTACATCTGTGCAGGGGTCTTAGGTTATCTCCATACATGGTCCTTGGTTGGAGTATCAGTCTCAGGAAAGACCCCTGTGCCTAGATTTTTTGATTGTGTTGGTCTCCTTGTGGAGTTCCTGTCCTCTCCATATCTTATTGTGTACCACTTCTTTTCCTAAGCTTACCTACACTCTGTCCAAAGGTTGGCCATAAGTCTCAACATCTGCTTTGATAGTCTGCAGGGCAGAGCCTTTCAGAGGTCCTCTGTGTCAGGCTCCTGACTTATTCCCTCTTTTCTCCTTCTACTGATGTCCATTCTCTTTGCCTTTCTGGATAGGGCTTGAGCAATTTATCAAGAGTCCTCCCTCTTGATTAGTTTCTTTAGATATACAGATTCTAGTAGGTTTATTCTATATTATATGTCTATATGAGTGAGTATATACCGTGTGTGTGTGTGTGTGTGTGTGTGTGTGTGTGTGTGTGTGTCTTACTGTTTGGGGGATAGCTCACTCAGGATGATCTTTTCTAGATCTCACCATTTACCTGAAAATTTCATGATTTCCTTCTTTTTTATTGCATAGTAATATTCCATTGTTTAGATGTACCACAATTTCTGTATCCATTCCTCCACTGAGGGGGATCTGGGATGTTTCCAGCTTCTGTCTATTACAAATAAAGCTGCTACAAACATGGTTGAGCAAATGTTCTTATTGTGTACTTGATCCTCTTTGTGTATATACTGAGGAGTGGTATAGCTGGATCTTGAGGAAGTAATATTCCTAGTTTTCTGAGGAAGTGCAAGATTGCTTTCCAGAGTGGTTGTACAATTTTACATTCCCAAGAGCAGTGGAGGAGGGTTCCCCTTTCTCCACAACCTCTGCAGCATGTGTTGTTATTTGAGTTTTTCCTCTTAACCATGTTGATGGGTGTAAGGTGAAGTGTTAGTGTCCTTTTGATTTGCCTTTCTCTGATGGCTAATGAGGTTAAGCATTTCATTAAGTTTTTCTCTGCCATTCGATAATCCTCACTTGAGAATTCTGTGTTTAGCTCTGTACTCCATTTTTTAATTGATTACTTGATTTGTTCCTGTTCAACATCTTCTTTTTTTTAATTTCTTTTTTTTCTTATCAGTTACATTTTATTAACTCTGTATCCCAGCTGTGTCCTGTTCCCTCATACCTTCCCAATCCCACCCTCCCTCTCTCATCTCCACCATGCCCCTTTCCATGTCCACTGATAGGGGGGACCTCCTCCACATTCATCCTATCCAGTTTTTTTTTCAGTTATCTTCAGGACTGGCTGCAAAGACCTCCTCTATGGCCTAACAGGGCTACTCCTCCTGAAAAGAACACCAACAGCACAGGCTCTAAGAGCAACAATCAATAAATGGGACCTCATGAAACTGAAAAGCTTCTGTAAAGCAAAAGACACTGTCATCAAAACAAAATGACTGCCTACAGATTGGGAAAGAATCTTCACCAACCCTTTATCTGACAGAGGGCTAATATCCAGCATATATAAAGAACTAAAGAAGCAAAAAAACAACAAACCAAATAATCCCATTAAAAAAATGGAGAATGGAGCTAAACAGAGAATTCTCGAAAGAGGAACATTGAATGGCAGAGAAACAGTTAAAGAAATGCTCAACCTCATTAGCCATTATGGAAATGCAAATCAAAACGACCCTGAGATTTTACCTTACACGCATCAGAATGGCCAAGATGAAAAACTCAAGTGATAAAACATTCTGAAGAGGTTGTGGAGAAAGGGGAACCCTCCTCCACTGCTGGTGGCAATGTAAACTGGTTCAACCACTTTGGAAGTCAATCTGGTGCTTTCTCAGACAATTAGGAGTAGTGCAACCTCAAGAACCAGCTCTACCACTCCTAGGTATATACCCAAAATTTACTCAAGTACACAACAAGGACATTTGTTCAACAATGTTTGTAGCAGCTTTATTTGTAATAGCCAGAACTTGGAAACAACCCAGATGTCCATCAATGGAGGAATGGATAGAGAAATTGTGGTATTTTTACATGATGGAATACTACTCAGCAATCAAAAAGGAGGAAATCCTGTTTAACTTCTTGAGGTACTTATATATACTGGAAATTAGTCTTCTGTCAGATAAAGGGATAGTGAAGATCCTTTCCCAATCTGTAGGCAGTCATTTTGTTCTGAGGACATTGTCGTTTGCTTTACAGAAGCTTTTCTGTTTCATGAGGTCCCAGTTATTGATAGTTGCTCTTAGAGCCTGTGCTGTTGGTATTCTGTTCAGGAAGTTGTCTTCTGTGCCAATGAGGTCATTTTTGTCAAAAATCAGGTATCCGTAAATGTGTGAGTTTATTTCAGGGTCTTCTATTCAATTCAATTGATCCACCAGTCTGTTTCTGTGCCTGTACCATGCAGGTTTTATTATTGCTCTATAGTACAGCTTGAGATCAGGGATGGAGATACCTCCTGAAAATCTTTTATTGTAGAGAATTATTTTAGCAATTCTGGGATTCCTGTTGTTCCAAATGAAGGTGAGAATTTTTATTTTAAGGATGTAAAGAATTGTGTCGGTAATTTGATCGGAATTGCATTGAATCTGTAGATTGCTTTTGGTAAAATGGCCATTTTTAATATATTAATCCTGCCAAGCCATGAGTATGGGAGATCTTTCCATCTTCTGATATCTTCTTCCAATTCTTTCTTCAGAGACTGAAAACATTTTTCATACAAGTCTTTGACTTGCTTGGTTAGTTTCAGACCAAGGTACTTTATGTCCTTTGTGGCTATTGTGAAGGGTGTTGTTTCTCTAATTTCTTTCTCAGACCTTTTGTCTTTTGTATACAGGAAGGCTACTGATTTTTTTGAGTTAATTTTATATCCAGCCACTTCGCTGAAGCTGTGAATCAGCTGTAGGAGTTCCCTAGTAGAATTTTTGGAGTCACTCAGGTGTACTATCATATCATCTTGTATTTCCTTGTTCTCTTTTAATTGTCTAAATGCTCTAGGAAGGATTTTACGAACAATGTTGAAGGGATATGGAGAGAGTGGGCAGTCTTGCCTTGTCCTGGATTTCAGTGGGATTGATTTAAGTTTCTCTCCATTGAGTTTATTGTTGGCTATAGGCTTGCTGTGTGTTGTCTTTACTATGTTCAGGTATGTGCCTTGTATCCCTGATCTCTCCAAGACTTTCAACATGAATGGATGTTGGATTTTGTCAAATGCCTTTTCAGCATCTAAAGAGACTACCATGCATTTTTTTTTTCTTTCAGTTTATTTGGTGGATCACATTGATGGATTTCCATATATTGAATCACCCCTGCATGCCTGGGATGAAGCCTACTTGGTCATAGTCGATGATGTTTGATGTGTTCATGGATTCGGTTTGCAAGTATTTTGTTGAGTATTTTTGCATCAATGTTCATGAGGGAGATTGGCCTGAAATTCTCTTTCTTTGTTGGGTCTTCAAGAGGTTTAGGTACCAAGGTGACTGTGGCTTCATAGAATAAGTTTGGTAGTGTTCCTTCTGTTTCTATTTTGTGGAATAGTTTGAAGAGTATTGGTGTTTGCTCTTCTTTGAAGGTCTGGAACCATCTTGCCCTGGTTTTTTTTTTTTTTTTTTTTTTTTTTTTTTTTTTTTTTTTTTTTGCATGGGGGACTTCTGTTGACATTTTCTATTTCCTTAGGGGAAGGGCTATTCAACTGATTTACCTGGTCTTGATTCAGCTTTGGCATGTGGAATTGGTCAAGAAAATTGCACATTTCATTTAGATTTTCAAATTTTGTGGCATATAGGCTTTTGAAGTAAGACATAACTATTGTTTGGATTTCTTTGGTGTCTGTGGTTATGTCCCCCTTTTCATTTCTGATTTTGTTGATTTGGATAGTGTCTCTCTGCCTTTTAGTTAGCTTGGTTAAGGGTTTGTATATCTTTTTTTATTTTCTCAAAGGTACAGCTCTTGGTTTCATTGATTCTTTGAATTGTATTATTTGTTTCTAATTTATTGATTTCAACCATGTGTTTGATAATTTCCAGCCGTCTACTCCTCTTTGGTGTGTCTGCTTCTTTCTATTCTAGGGCTTTTACGTGAGCCATTAAGTTGCTTGAATGAGATGTTTTGAATTTCTTCTTAAAGGCACAGAGTGCTATGTACTTTCCTCTTGGCACTGCTTTCATTGTGTCCCATAAGTTTGAGTATGTTGTACCTTCATTTTCATTGATTTCTAGGAAGTGTTTAATTTCTTTCTTTATTTCTTCTCTGACCCAACTGCCTGATCAAGCAAGGCTTTCCCTGAATCCTTCATATGTAGAGGAGGAACATAGCTCCTTCTCAAACTTAGGATCCTGCTTTTCTAGTAACAGCCTGGGGCCTAGGCCTTCGACACTTTTTGTAGGGCTCTGAGTTACAGTGAAATTAAGAGAGCTCCTTCTCCAAAACCAAGAATATGTTTGGGAGAATTGGTCATGCTCTGGTGCCAGGACATTTGGGGAGGGTTCACTTCTGTTCCTGAGACCTCCAACTCTTCTCTCCACATAGGGCTGTTGTTTTCAATTCCAAGGCTGCAGTGGGCTAGATCAGAAAGTTTTTGAAATACCCTGTGTGTTCCCCTTAAGCAGCACTGTTTAACTTCCTTGTGTGTTTATTCTACAGTATGCTTGTTTCTGCTGTCTTCATAAACATCCCCCATTTCCTTCTATTTTTTACCTGGAAGTAGTGGAGACAATGTTCTTCTTAAGAAGCTTGCATGGCATGAGACCTCTCTACCCAAGCTTTTATCTTTTCTTCCTTGTATTTTACCAGTCTTTCTCATCCCCTGGTACATTCCCTTCTGGACCCCGTCACTGAAGAATGATGTGCTGTTTCAGGACACTCATGTACTTAAGAAATAATTTTGGATATATATTTTGTTTATTTATTTAAAGTTTTCATTCTCTATAATATCTCTACAGCCCTAATTTCTCTCTCTGATTTCACATTCTGCTTCTATGATATAGGAAATACCTCCAAGTTTTAAGTTCTGTTTGCAGATGCCCTCTCTCCATTATTCATTTGTATATACTTTTATGTAGTGCTGTTTAAGTGTTATTGAGGCATTCTGATATGGTTTTAATTAATTAATTAATTAGTTAATTTTCTTTACATCCCAAGCACAGATTTTCTTTCTTCTTCACCTCTTAGTCCTTCTCTCTCACCTTTCCCCAGTAATTCCTCCTCTCCTATTCTTCAGAAAAGGGAAGGCCTCCTAATGACAACAAGCAACCTTGGCATTTCAAGTTGAATTCTGAGTGATTCATTTACGTAATTTCTTCCTTCAGTTGGTTCATTGCAAATGTCAATGAGAAAAGATAACACACATGGTTTGAGATTAATCTACTTTACATAAACCAAAGTGAATGTTTGGTTTATAGCATGAGAGAAGTCAATAATGTCTACCAAGGTCACAAATGAGGACGGAAGACTTTTAGAACAGAGTCAAGAAGTAAGAAGTTAATTACAGTTTTACTCAGAAATCATAAAATGGCAATCAGTTTCCCTTCAGGAAAACAAGACAAAGGGCATGAGCACCATGGTTATGTTATACCATAATCATGAAGGAGACCCTGCGTAGCACAGTCATGTAGTGTTTAGCCCACGAAGAGATACCAGCAGTTGCTAGTTAGGAGTTAAAATCACATTCTCTCCAAGGACATACTTCTGCGAGCCTTTATTCAGCAAGAGGCTGTCTGGATGTGACAGTGGTTTCATAGAACCCTTCCTTCAAAAAACCTGGAGCTTCTTCCAGTGGATAACTTTGATTGTGTATTCCTCAGTATTTTGGTAAAAACAAACAAAAGAAAAGGAGCATATTGCAAAGTACATAAGAATCAATTTGGGAGTAAAAAATATTTTCCAAAACAAAACAGCCTGAAAATTATAATATAAAAATAACACAAATATAATTAAATTACCTGAAATATTTGACATATCTAAAAGTAATTCAGAATGAAAAAGTTATAAATTACTAAATAAGCATAAATAATTTACAACAATTTAAAATTCAATGGAATTTCATACAGGAATTTAATATGTTCATTCATTAGAAACAAACTAAATTTTAAGTAGATCCTTTATTACTTAATTAGTTAAAACAAAAAGACAATAAAATTTTTAATTAAGTTTTTGTTTTTTATATTAATTACAGTTTATTTACATTGTATCCCAGCTGTAGCCCCCTCCCACATTCCCTCCCAATCCTACTGTTCCTTCCTCATTTCCTCCCTGCCCTTCTCTAAGTCCACTGATAGAGAGTTCCTCCTCCCCTTCCTCTGACCCTAGCTTATCAGGTCTCCTCAGGACTAGCTGCAATGGCCTCCTCTGTGGCCTATCAAGGCTGCTCCTCCCTTGGGGTTGGGGGGAGGTTAAAGGTCCAGCCACTGAGTTCATATCAGTTTCAATCCCTGTTTAACTTACTGGGGTATCCAACTTGGATACTGAGCTGCCTTGGGCTATGTCTGAGCAGGGGTTTTAGGTTACATCCATGCATGATCCCTTGTTAGAGAATCATTTTTAGAAAAGACTCCTGTGCCCAGATATGTTTGATCCTTGTGGAGCTCCTTTCCTCTCCAGGTCTTACTAACTCACCCTTCTTTCATATGATTTCCTGTACTCTGCCCAAGGTTTGGTTATGAATGTCAGCATCTCCTTTGTACTTGTAATAGCTGGAACCTGGAAACAACCTTGTATGGCCCTCTATGGAGGAATGGTTACAGAAATTGTGGTACATTTACATAATGGAATACTACTCAGCAATTAAAAACAAGGAAATCATGAAATTTGCAGGCAAATGGTGTGGTCTAGAAAAGATCATCATAAATAGGGTATCCCAGAAGCAGAAAGAAACACATGGTATATATTCACATATAAGTGGATACTAGACCTAAAAGATAGGATCTACATACTAAAACCTATATACTTAAAGAAGCTAAGCAAGAAGCAGGACCCAGGGTAAGATAATCAGTCCTCATCTAGAAAGACAAATGGGATAGACATTGGAAGTAGGAGAAAAAAAGAAACACGACAGGAGCCTACCATAAAGGGTCTCTGAAAGACTCTATTTTTTCTAGCAGAGAAAATAAATTTCTGATAGGAGGATTGTTATATAAATATTTCTAATTTATGTAAAACACATTTGCACATTTAAAATTATATTAAATAAAAATATTTTCAGGAAAAAGGTTAAATCTAGTGAGAGAGAATACAAATTAGACTACACATATAATTGTCATTGTATAAAAAGAAATATAATAAATACAAATGAATAAGTACCATCAAATACCATTGATGAAAATCAATACATGTTATTCTAAAGGTGAAGAAAAATCTAGTCTAAGAATAAAAAGAAAACAGAGAAATCAATTTGTCACTTGGATTGTTTATGAACATTATTTTGAAATTACATAAAGACAATGATATTTAGAGAAGGTTCTGATAAGAGAATTTAAACAGATATAAATTACACTGGTAGATTATGTTTTGTCCTCTTCTAACTCGCTTTGAAGAGTGAAAACATGGTAACATGTAAGAAAAGCTTAAACAGGTATTTTAGGATGAACTCTTAGGAGAAACTTAAGAGTTCTTAGGAGAAACTCATTATCTCTTGAGAATGAGCTACTGCTTTCATGAGATTGCACTGCTTACCCTGTGAATTGGTTTAAATTGTCTGCCCACTTGATATGATCTAGAATCTCCAAAAGATAAACCTCACCAGATGCCTATGGGATGAGCCTCAATTAGATCAACTGAGATGGAAAAACTTCTGAAATAGTCTAAGTGTAGCACTTTAGCAATGGTTGGCTTCATTACATGGGTTGAGGTTCTAGATATACTAAAGCTCGAAAACAGGCTGAGCATGCTTTTCCCCCAACCTCCTCTTGGCCATGATGCATTAGCTCCCTTCAAACTGTGAACCAGAATTTACTGTCCTCACATTAAGTTGCTCTTATTAGTTATTTTGTCACATCAGTGAAACAAGGAACTAATAGAATATCCAAGGGCTTTGTAATAAAGCAAGTCATGTAAACAAATTTTCAGTTTCTATTTGTCCATTTTTCCTTCTCCTCCTCAGCCATCTTGTTCCTCTTGGCAAGCTCTATGATAAGCTCCAAGATAGGGAGGGACTCTATTCCTGTACCAACAGTAGATTTCCATCAGTGAATATGTATAAGAATGTAAAAGCATGAAGACAGAAACTATGTAATATTAATCATACTAAAATGTATTCAGAAAGTTAGACAATGATTCTAATCCATAACACTGGATAAATGAATCTTGTGCTTTAAAAGCTTAACTATTTATTAAATGGTTTGGTAACCATGACAAAGAACCTCACATACACAGATTTCCTATCTATGCATTCATTCTTAGGACTTATTAGCCCATTATCATAAAAGTATCTTCATTAATTAGTTACAAGAGTAGGAGGAAAACATGTGCAGAGCAGTAGAAAATTAGCTTAAATATTTTAATAAACAAAGTAAAATTAATATTGGCAAAGATTTTAATGAGAATTATTAAAATAGTCATAATGAGCATCCAAGATAACAGCACCAGGAGGACACTGTTTCTGACCAGCAGCACAGCAGGGACAGAGAGTGACCAACACACAGAACTCTTGGCCTTAACACACCAAAATTGTGCTTGCCAGCTGAGAGGAAAGCCCATGTTGTGGGAATCAATTTGGTTCAGTTCACCCAGCTAAACTCCTGGAAGAGTACCCAGTCCCAGCTGGCACTTGGTCACCAGCCCAGAGGCGCATGCCTGCATGCCTGAACTGTGGGCCCCACAACACCTGAGACTGGGATTTCCAGTCTGGAGAAAACCCCACGGTGAAGGAAGCGATCAGGAACCAACCCCAGGACACTCAGACAACCCTTGCAAAAGGTACTGGGGTCCAGCTGATAATCAGCTGCCAGCCTAGAGAACTGCTGTGCACCTGACTCATTGTCCCAGACAGAATTCTGTCCCAGACAGAAATGTGGGCCCCAGGGCAACAGAGACTGTCATTTTCTGTCAGAAGGAAAACCGACAGTGTGGGAAAGAGCAGGCCCAAACTCAGGGCACCACAACTCCCATCCACCCACCCCCAACCCAGCCAGGTTCCTCTGGGAGCCCAGTCCATAACAAGGCAGAGTCACTCTGCCTGCACTCTACTTGCCATCCCAGATGAAACTGTGGATGCCAAAACACTGCACACTAGGTCTTTTTGTTGGGAGGAACACACAGTGGTAGATACAACTGGACCGACCTCAGGAAAACCACTTCCAGAAGAGTTTCTGGGTTCCCGCTGGGTTCCCCCTGGGTTCTTTCTGGGTTCTTGCTGAGGTCCTGCTGGGTTCTTGCTGGGTTCCCACAGGCTCCAAGCTCTGCCTCTGGCTGCCCACATGAGCACTGTACTCAACTGCCATGTTTTACCACTAAGGTACTGGGGCACACAGCTCCAACCTCAGACCTACAGAAGCCTGAGACCATTGGATCAGGCCCCAGATACTGCTCCAAAGTGCAACCAGTTATCTCTAGCTAAACTGAAGAAACCACTGCACTTCCTGGTTCTTCAAGTGGACTATGCTCAGAAAACAAAATAAAGGAGCAAAGGTAGCAGCTCAATATGTTCTAAGCAAGAAACACAGAGAGGCAGCTGTCTCCAGGACTTCTCTTGGAAAGAGGAGAGCCTTCCTGACTACCAAGAACCATAGTTACCACACAGGTCCTTCAACTGGGTTGAATTGTGCCAATTTTGGAAAAGCACCACCAATCCATTGATCACACTCAAAGAGCTGAGGACGCTCCCTTCAGAACCCTACCAAGGGGATTCCCTCCACCCCAGGATTCCAGCAGGTACCAGAAATTAACAGCCCATACCTGAGACACCAAGATGGGTAGAGGCTACTGTTAAAGCACAACCAACAAAAGGCAAAGCAATATGCTATTCCCAGAACCCAATTATCCAGGGACAACCAGCCCTGGACATCCTAACATAAGTAGAATTTAAGAAGATGACTTTACATCAATGCTTAAGAAGAAAATAATGGAGGAAACAAATAAAATGTTTGAAGATTTAGAGGGAGATAAAGTCACACAGATTACGACCATCAGTAAAGAAATGCAGGAAACTGTAGTAAAACAGCTTGTTGCTTTCAGAAAGAAAATGATTAAATCACTGAAAAGAAATAAAAGAAACAGAGGAATGTTCAAACAAACAGGTGAAGGAATTGAAGGAAGATACAGTCAGACAGGTAAAGGAAATAAAAAAATGGTTCAGGATCTGAAAATAGAATTGGAAAAATTAAAGAAAACACAAACAGAGGAAACCATGGTGAGAAAGAACAAAGAAAAGAACACAGGAACTACAGAGGTAACCATAACCAACAGACTACAATAGATGGAAGAAAGAATCTCAGATATGGAAGATACAATGAAATAAATGCATGTAGCCGTTAAAGAAAATACTAAATCCCAAAAATTCCTGACACAAACCATCCATGAAATCCAAGAAAACATGAAAAGACAAAACCTAAGAGTAGACTTAAGGGTGGAGGGGCCAAGATGGCAGCACTGGGAGAATACTGTGTCTGAGAAGTGGGAAAACACTCTCCGTGCAGCGACCAGGAGACTGAACTCTGGGCCCTAAAACTAAAGCGTGTTTCCCAGGTGAGGGGAGGCTCCCACAGCATGGGAATCAGTCAGGTCCACTCTGAGGCGGCCAGGCAGAACCCGGAAGAGATCCCTGGTAACATGGGCTTTGGGTCTCTGTGCTGGAGCTGCACACCTGCACGTACCGATCACTTTCCCAGGCTGATTGGTGGGCACAAAGGGAGTCCCATTCGCAAGAAAACCCCACGGGGAAGCAAAGTTGCGAGGCTGATTATGGGTCACCCAGTCTTTCCCTGGAAGTTCTCGCTGACTGCGGGTACCCGCCTCCATCACAACTGAGCTCCAGCCATGCTCAGAGAGCAGCTGCGAGCCCAGCTCAAAATCCCTACTCCCTCTTCAGAGGAGGCAGGTGGTGTCTAGCAGAATCTGCCACAGACCACATTGTCTGTACCCCAACCTGAGATCGGAGCTGAGAAAACCCAATCCTTTCGGGCGCTCCCCCAAACGCTGCCATAACCCTGCCGCAGTGGAGCAGAAGGACAAAGAGGCGCACAGGGGCTTCACCATGCTGGCCGCTGCTCCTTGCAAATAAACTTCAGCTCAGTTTCTGGGACTGTGATCATTCAACACGTCCTGAGACGCTCCCAGTTCCAGCACAATAAGGTCTATCACCATGTCCTATCACTGGCGACCCCCCCCCGACTCCTGGCAGAGAAAACCCGGCTCAGAATCTGGACTGAGAAGTCCCAACCCCTTCTGGCACTCCCCTGAGAACACTGCCATAAGCTTGCCCTAGCGGAGGGGAAGATCAGAGGGGAAGGACAGAGAGGCAGCCTGCCACAGGACACAGTACCCCCTCTCCAGCTCACCCAGTGGCCCCTGGCAGAGAAACCCAAGCTCTGGATCTGAGGACACTCAACCCTACCTGGTACTCTCTCAGGATCAGCAAACATAGGTTCTACCACCAGGCTGCTTCTGGCAGAGAGTTCTGGGCCCAGGATATTGAGAACACTCAACCTAACTCTTTCCCGAGTTACCCCAGGACAAATCAACATAACCCCTCCTGGCAGAGGGAAAGGACAGAGAGGCAGCACACAGGAGAGGTGGAAATCGTGTCCTGCGGCCACAGTGTCACAGAGTTGACTGTTAGCCTACTCGCACATTTCCCGCAGCAGGACCAAATCAGAGAGTAGAGAGCAAGGGAAACCCCAGTGCATTCCAAGTGGTCCTGCAAGAGAGTGAGTGAGCCTTCTAGGGAGAGTTTGCCCCAGACCCAGGGCCTCTCCACAGAAGCAACCAGATGAGATCCCTGCCACCCAGACCCCTAATGTGGGCATCATAGGGATTCTTGGAATAGCGACCCCAACGTTGAAGCCTCTCCCTTGTGGGTCCACCAGTTTAATCCAGGCAAACAGTCCCTGGATCTCAGACATAATACTTCATAATAGTGGCCTGCAGGCCACTGCAATAGTCACAGAATCCCCACATGTACACTACGCCTGCTAAAAGTGCATGCAAATAGTGCCAGCGTCACATTCCTTACTTAGGCAAAACTGAAACCACAAGGCACACTCCCAAACCAGTGAACCTCTCTCATCTTCCTGAAAAAAACGTCCAGAAAACAGGAAGAGATGATCATTGTCTGAACTACAAACTCGAGGAACAAACAGTGAGGGTTATAAATAACCAGATGGCTAGAGGCAGACTTAAGAACACACCCAACACAAATCAGGACATAATGACCTCACCAGCAACCCCACAAAAAAATGGACACTTCAATTCACTAGATATACAAGAAAACAACCTCAAAACTATGTTTCTCCAGCTATTAGAGCCCATATAGGTGAAATGAACAAAGCCCTCAGAGAAATAGCCAAAGAAATCGAGATGAATCAAGAGGAAACAAATTGAGCTCTCAGAGAAATGACCATGAATATTGAGGCAAACAAAGAAGAAATGAACAAAGCTTTCAAAGAAACGTCCACACAAATGAAGGCAAATGAAGAAGAAATAAACAAACTCTCATAGAAATACAGGCAATTATACCCAAAGAAATAGAGGCACAATCAGTGATGCATAGAGAAGAAATGGAAAAAAAACAATAGAAGCTGTCATTGAAAAGCAGGACTCCACATTCAAACAGATGAAGGAAATGGTGCAAGTCATGAAAACAGAATTAAAATTAAAAAAAAAGAAAATACAAATGGAGAAAAACTAGGAGCTGTAGAACATAGAGAAAAGATCGGGAACTCCAAAGGTAAGCATCACCAACAGAATACAAGAGATGGAAGAAAGAATCTCAGGCGCCGAAGATACACTTCCAGGAATTGACACGTCTCTCAAAGAAAAAATAAAATCAGAAAAGTTCCAAACACAAAACATCCAAGAACTCAAGGACACCATGAAAAGACAAAACCTAAGAATAATAAGAGTAGAAGGAAAAGAAGACATCAGGCTCAAAGGTCCGGAAAATATTTTCAAGAAAATTATAGAAGAAAACTTTCCCAACTTAAAGAAGGAGATGGCCATAAACATACAAGATGCCTACAGAACACCAAGTAGACTAGACCAGAAAAGAAATTCTTCACGTCACATCATAGTCAAAACACTGAACCTACAGAACAAAGAAAAAATTCTAAAAGCAGCATGGAAAAAAGGCCAAGTAACATATGAAGGTAGACCTATCAGAATCACACAAGATTTCTCAACAGAAACTATGAAACTATGAAGGCCAGAAGGGCCTGGACAGAAATCATACTGTCCTTAAGGGACCACAGATTCCAACCCAGACTACTATACCCAGCAAAACTTTCAATCAACATAGACAGAAATTCAGAATATTCCATGACAAAACCAAATTTAAACAATATCTACATAGTAACCCAGCTCTACAGAAGGTACTAGAAGGGAAACTCCAAACCAAAGAAAACAACTACATCTAAGGAAACAGAGGAAATAGATAACTACACACACACAACACACACACACAAAAAAAGAATACAAGCAATGAAACTCAGTGACACCACCAACCCCATATCAAAAGTAAGCAACAATTGTTGGTCACTAGTATCTATCAACATCAACTGACTCAACTCCCCAATAAAAAGACACAGACTAACAGAATAGTTGTGGAAACAGGATCCAACCTTCTGTTGCATCCAAGAAACACACTAACCAAGCAAGTGAAAGACCTGTTTGAGAAAAACTTCAAGTCTCTGAAGAAAGAAATTGAATAAGACATCAGAAGATGGAAAGATCTCCCGTGATCATGGATTGGTAGGATTAACATTGTGAAAATGGCCACCCTGTCAAAAGTAATCAACAGATTCAATGCAAATCCCATCAAAATACCAACTCAATACTTTACAGACCTTGAAAAGAAGATTCTCAGCTTCATACAAAGAAACAAAAAAACAGGAATCTCCAGAACAATCCTGTGCAATAACAGATCATGTGGAGGTATCTCCATCCCTGATCTCAATTTGTACTACAGAGCAATAGTAATAAAAACTGCATGGTATTGTCATAAAAACAGAAAGGAGGATCAAAGGAACTGCACAGAAGACCCAGAAATAAACGCATACACCTATGAATACTTGATTTTTTACAAAGAAGCCAAAACCATTCAATGGAAAAAAGAAAGCATCTTCAACAAATGGTGCTGAACCAAATGGATGTCTACATGCAGAAAAATGACAATAGATCCATATTTATCACCCTGCACAAAACTAAAGCCCAAGTGGATCAAAGACCTCAACATAAAACCAGATACTCTAAATCTCTTAGAAGAAAAAGTGGGGAACAGCCTAGAACTCATTGGCACAGGAGACAACTTCATAAACACCAACAGCACAGGCTCTAAGAGCAACAATCAGTAAATGGGACCTCATGAAACAAAAAAGCTTCTGTAAAGCAAAGGACACCGTTATCAAAACAAAATGACTGCCTACAGATTGGGAAGGAATATTCACTATCCCTTTATCTGACAGAGGACTAATATCCAGTATATACAAAGAACTAAAGAAGCTGAAAAGCAGCAAACCAATTAATCCAATTAAAAAATGGGGAACAGAGCGCAACAGAGAATTCTTGACAGAGGAATATCGAATGGCAGAGAAACACTTAAAGAAATGCTCAACCTCATTAGCCATCAGAGAAATGCAAATCAAAACGACCCTGAGATTTCACCTTACACCCATCAGAATGGCCAAGATGAAAAACTCAAGTGACAACACATGATGGAGAGGTTGTGGAGAAAGGGGAACCCTCCTCCACTGCTGGTGGGAATGTAAACTGGTACAACCACTCTGGAAAACTATCTGGCGCTTTCTCAGACAATTAGGAATAGCGCTTCCTCAAGACCCAGCTATACCACTGCTAGGTATATACCCAAACTTTGCTCAAGTACACAAAAGGGATATTGTTCAACCATGTCTATAGCAGCTTTATTTGTAATAGGCAGAACCTGGAAACAACCCAGATGTCCATCAATAGAGGATTGGGTACAGAAGTTGTGGTATTTTTACACAATGGAATACTACTCAGCAATCAAAAAGGAGGAAATCATGAAATTTGCAGGCAAATGGTGGGATCTAGAAAAGATCATTCTGAGTGAAATATCCCAGAAGGAGAAAGTCAAACATGGTATATATTCACTTATATAGACCTATAAGATATGATAAACAGAATGAATTCTATACACCTAAAAAAGATAATCAAGAGAGTGGACATGGGGTAAGATGATCAATCCTCACTTAGAAAGACAGATGGGATGTGCATTGAATGTCTGATAGGAGTCTACTGAGGGCATGTGAAAGACTCTAACAAGCAGTGTTTTCAAAGCAGATACAAAGACTCATGACCAAACTTTCGGCAGAGTAGAGGGAATCATATGAAAAAAGGGGAGTTAGTATGATGGGAAAGGATAGGAGCTCCACAAGGACAAAATATATCTGGGCACAGGGTCTTTTCTGAGACTGATATTTAATGAAGGACCATGTATAGATATAACCTAGAACCTCTACTCAGATGTACCCTGTGTTAGCTCAGTAACCAAGTAGTTTCCCATAGTGAGGGAAAAAAGGACTATTTCTAACAGGAACTCAATGACTGGCTCTTTGACCTCCCCACCCCCCAAGGGAGAAGCAGTCCTGTTAGGGCACAGAGGAGGGCTTTGCAGCCAGTCCTGAAGATACCTGTTAAAACATGATCAGATGAATGGGGATGAGGTCCCCCTATCAGTGGACTTGGAAAGGGGCATGGTGGAGATGAGGGAAGGAGGCTGGGATTGGGAGGGAATGAGGGAGCAGGATACGGCTGGGATACAGGGTTAATAAAATGTAACTGATAAGAAAAAAATAAAATTAAAAAAAAAAACTGAGTAATAGGAATAGAGAAAAAAGAAGATTCCTGTCTACAATGCCCAGAAAATATTTTCAAAAAATAATAGAAGAAAATCTCCCAACTTAAAAAAGAGGCCTATAAATATACAACAGACCTACAGAACACCTAATAAATTAAACCAGAAAAAAAAATCCTCCTGCCACATAATATTCAAAACAGAACAAAGAAAAAATACTAAAAGCAGCAAAGGAAAAAGGCCAAGTATCATGTAACACATAATGGCAAACTATCAGAATCACATCTGACTACTCAACAGAAGCTATGAAAGCCAGAAGGGCCTGGATGGCTATAGTACAAACCCTAAGAGAACATAGATATCAGCCCAGGCTACTTTACACAGCAAAACTCTCAATCATCATAGATGGAGGAAACAAGATATTCAACGACAAAAACAAATTTAAACAATACCTAGACACAAATACAGCATTACAGAAAACATTAGAAGGAAAAATACAGCCGAAGAAAAATAACAACATTAGGAAAACACAGGAAATAAATAACCTCAGTGCAGCAAAACTAAAAGTAGCTAAGCACACAAACCACAACCAGCAGCAAAATCAAAGGATCTAACAGCTACTAGTTATTAATCTCTCTTAACATCAATGAACTCACAAACTAAAAGAGAATGGATGTGCAAGCAAGACCCAAAAATTTGATGCATACAAGAAACACACTTAAGCCACAAAGATAGATATTAACTGAGAATAAAGGGTTAGAAGATGGTTTTCCAAGCAAATGGACCCAAGAAGCAAGCTGCAGTTGTCATTCCAGTATCTAATAAAATAGATATTCAACCAAAATTAAACATAAGAGACCGGGAAAGTTACTTAATACTCATCAAAAAAAAAAAAAAATCGACCAAGAAGACATCACAATTCTGAACATTTATGCTCCAAATAGGAGAGCACCCACAATAGTAAAAGAAAGATTAATAACACTGAAACCACACATAGATCCACACACATTAATAGTGGGAGACTTCAACACTCCACTCTCAACAAAGGACAGGTGAACAAACCGAAATTAAACAAAGAAACGATGACTCAAATAGATGCCATGAATCAAATGGACCTATCATCTACAGAGCTTTTCACCCTATCACAAAAAGAATTACCTCCTCAGCACCTCATGGAACCTTCTCCAAAATAGACCATATAATTGGGCACAAAGAAAACCTCAACAGATACAGGAAGATTGAAATAATCCCTTGTCTCCTATCAGACTACCATGAACTAAAGCTGGATCTCACCAACAACAGAAATAGCAAAAAGCCTACACACACATGGAAACTGAACAACTCGCTACTCAATGACAGCTGGGTCAGGGAAGAAACAAAGAAAAATAAAAGTCTTCCTGGAATGTAATGAAAATGAAGATATAACATACCCAAACTTATAGGATATGATGAAAACAGTACTAAGAGGAAAGGTCATAGCACTAAGTGCCTTCAAGAAGAAATTTGAAGCATCCCATAGAAGCAACTTAATGGCTCACCTGAAAGTTCTAGGAACAAAGAAACAGACACACCCAAGAGGAGTAGACAGCTGATAATAATCAAACTCAACCAAGGAAATCAATAAACTACAAACAAAGAGAACAATTCAAACAATCAAGGAAACCAAGAGCTATTTCCTTGAGAAAATCAACAAGATAGACAAACCTTTACATAAACTAACAAAAGGACAGAGAGACACTATCCAAATCAACAAAATCTGAAATGAAAAGGGGACATATCAACGGACATGGAAGAAATCCAAACAATCACTAGGTCTTTCTTCAAAAGCCTATATCCCACAAAGTGAAAAAATCTCAATTAAATGGACAATTTTCTTGAGTGATTCCACTTACAAAAGATGAATCAAGTTCACATAAATAAACTAAATAATCATACATCCCCTAAGGAAATAGAACTTTTCATCAAAAGTCTCCCATGCAAAATGAAAGCCCAAGGTCAGATGGTTTCAGCACAGAATTTTACCAGACCTTTGAAGAAGAGCTAACACCAATACTCTTCAAAGTAATCCACAAAAGAGAATCAGAAAAAATGTTACCATCTCATTCTTTGAAGCCATAGTCACCTTGAAATTTAAACCTTAAAAAAACTGGAGAGAGAAAGAGAATTTTAGGCCAGTTTCTCTTGTGAACACTGATACAAAAAATACTCAACAAAATCCTTGCAGACTGAATCTAAGAACACATCAAAGATATCATCAATTATGACCAAGTAAGCTTCATCTCAGGCATGCAGGGATGATTCAATAAATGGAAATCCATCAATGTAATCTACCATATAAAAAATGAAAGAAAAAAAACACATGATCATCTCCTTCAATACTGAAAAAGCATTTGATAAATCTAACACCCATTTCTGTTTAAAGTCTGGAGAGATCAGGGATACAAGACACTTACCTAAACACAGTAAAGACAATATACAGCAAGCTTATAACAAATATAAAACTAAATGGAGAGTAACTTAAATCATTCCAACTGAAATCAGGGACAACAGAGAGCTGCCCTCTCTCTTCATATTTCTTCAACATAGTTCGTGAAATCCTTGCTAGAGCAATAAGATAATTAAAAGAGATTAAGGGGATTCAATACAGAAAGGAAGAAGTCAAAGTATCATTCTTTGCAGATGATATGAAAGTATACATGAGTGTCCCCAGAGATTCTACCAGGGAACTCCTACAGCTGATAAACACATTCAGCAAAGTGTTTGGATACAAAATTAACTCGAAATAAAAGTACAGTAACCCTCCTGCATACATACGACAAATGGACTGAGAAAGAAATTAGGGAAGCAACGCCTTTCACAATAGCCACAAATAACAAAAAGTACCTTTGTGTAACTCCAACCAATCGAGTCAAAGACTTGTATGAAAAACACTTCAAGTCTTTAGGAAAAAAACAGAAGAAGTTATTAGAAGATGGAAAGATCTCCCATGCTCATGGGTTGGCAGGATAAACAGTAAAAATGACCATCTTACCAAAAGCAATCTACACATTCAATGAAATTCCCTTCAAAATAACAACAGAATTCTTTACAAAACTTAAAAGGAAAATTCTCAACTTCATAAAGAATAGGAAAAAACAAAAACAAAAAACAAAAAAACAAACAAACAAACAAAACAAACAAAAAAACAGAATAGCTAGAATAATCCTCTGCTCTGCAACAAAAGATCTTCTGGAGATATCTTCATCCCTGATTTCAAGCTGTCCTATAGAACAACAGCAATAAAACCTGCATAGTGCAGGCTGTGAAACAGACTGGTGAATCAATGGAATTGAATAGAGGATTCACAAATAAATCCACACAACTCTGAACACCTGATTTTAGATACCAAAATCATACAATGGCAAAAAAAGATAGCATAATCAACAAATAGTGCTGGTCTAACAGGATATCTACATGTAAAAAAATGGAAATGCATCCATTAACAGTATTAGAATTTTTGTTATTGAAAGTATACCCAGATGATTATCTTCAATGATTTAGAAAAGTGTAAAGTTTGACTTATCTGAATATTCAGCAAAATTGAGTTAAAAAACAAATATAAGACATTAAAAGCTCAAAAATATTTACAAATCCTACAAGCTAATGTACTTATTTTATAGAATTTGAATAAGTTGGGATAATTTTAAATTTGAGAAAAAAAAACAAATGGAAAGTAGAACATCAAAAATAAAGCTCATAGACTTCCGAAAAATTTTATGAAGAAAGTTAAATTTAGTACATAATTCATAGGATAAAATACCTTCAGCTGGCTTAGAAATGCATCTGACTTAACTTTTTATATCTGTAGTTGGTTGTAAAAATAATTTTCTGTGAAGATATGTTTAATTCATACTGTGATTATTAATTTTAATATCACAAATTTTAAAATGTTTTAAAATTGTTGCACAGTTTATTATAGAAGAATATGTATAACTTATACAAAAAAATTCCTGGTAAATCTCAAATAATTATAACAGTCTTTATTATCATTACTAGCTGCTACATAAAGATAATATAGTACAAATTTACCATTAAAATTGTCATGAGAAGCTGTCATACAAAAGGAAAGAATCATCTTTCAAATGTCGTAAGCAGACCATAATGGAAATTTTAGTAGCTTAGTGTTTACAACTGTGCAGATTAAAATCTCTGACAATATCAGGACAATTAGCCCCAATGTCTACACCTCCAACTCCCAAAATAATCATTTAGAAAGATCCTTTCTCTAAATAAACTGAATGCAGAACTTTCCATCCATTCATGGAAACAGAAAACAGTGATGTTTGGCATTGGCTAGTGATCACAGTAACATACAGTTCTGAGAACCCAAACCAGACTTTCTCTAGGTAACTCCATATACTCACATTTTATTCTAGAGTGTATAGGCTCGAGTATCTTTTTTAACTAATATTTTTATATGAAATAAATCAAGAAGAAATGGGATTTAATTTTGTTCTGTATTTATTTTATCTTACTTGTATTTCCTAAAGTTTTCCCTATTTGTTCCAGTTTTTGCTCTAGTCCTTTACTGTTGGCATGCAGTGATACCATGATATATTGTTAAAAATGTTAGGCTGAAAGAACAACTGGAATCTTTTGGTTTGGGAATAGATAGCTTTTCCTCAACATTTGTATCTGATTTGTTTTTGACAGTGTATCCCTTAGGTAACCCAAACTGGTCTCATACTTAGTGTATACTCCCAGCTACCTTTGCTCTTAGAATTCGGGTTGCCTTGGCCTCCAGAATACCTGAGTTTATAAGCAGGTGCCACCACAATGAGCCAGGAATTTTTTGTGTGTAGCATTGTACTATGTAGTTTACATTTTCTCTGTCAATCAAATACAATTTTCTTTCTCTGTGCCACATTATAATGAACTTAAATATTTAATGGAATAAAGGGGTATTTAGAATAATGCATATTTAAGATTATTTCCTAATTCAAGTCAATTTTTTAATTTTATCCTATAATACTTTCCCACCACTTTAAGATGATTATATTCTATTCAGTGAGCAGGACATTTTACATCTCAAAATGAAGTCATGTTTGCTCATTGCCACTCTAAATGTTATCATGGTTCATCACAACAAATGGATTTTAAGGAGATTTTCAAAAGGGAGACACTACAGAGAATACAAAAAATTTGAAATGAGGACAATCAGAATGACACACTGTAAGAAACACTCTTCCTGTGTCTGGATTAGGAGATGTTAAAGGGCTACAAAACAAGACATATAAATGGTCACCATATACTGAAAAGGCAGGAAATCAGAATGTTTCTCTCCCCAGAAGGAACTGAAACTTGATGCCAGATTGATTTTAACTTATCAAAACTATTTGGATCTCGAGCACATAGAAAACAGTTTTTTAGCAATGACGATAATGTGTTATGACAACAATAAAGTCTAACACAAGCATGTTTTGTATGCTATGTAAGTGTATACATATGTAAACATATAAAGCAAGTAGGGTCAAAATTGGATATCATCTTCAAATGCTTCTCTAATTTATTTTTTGAGACAGGGTCTCAGTCACCCATGGTATGAGTCAGTGTTCTCTAGAGAAAAAAAAAACTTATAGGATAAGTATATGTGTGTGTGTGTGTGTTTATTTGTGTGTGTTTGTATATATGTATGTGTATAAAAGAGAGAGGGGGAGAGAGAGAGAGAGAGTAGTGGGAAATTAACCAGAGTGAAAAAGAGATCCCTTTGCAACTCAGAAAGCCAAGTCCCAGTTGCCAAAGAAGAAAATGGAAAAGAAAAGGTCTCCACGGGCTTTTGGGATCTGCACCAGTGTGAACAGCTGTGAAGGCCCAGTTGGTGAAAAGAAGGAGCCTGGAGGCAAGGCAGTGTGGCAGGTGTATAACACAGACCCAGTTCCCGAATATGAAAAGAGAAAGGAAAAGCTATGGGCAGGCGTTTGGGATTTTCACCAGGTGTGTTAGCTTCAGCACTAATGAATATTGTCTTCATTTCTCCCCTTTGTATACATGGATGTTCACGAATAAACATTTGTGTGTATATACATATGATTGGAAAGAGAGAGTCATTCATAGGCATAGCCATAGAGAGTTGATAGCATCTGTGTGAGTGTGCATGTGTGTGCAAGGGTGTGTGTATGTGTGTATGTGTGTGTGTGTGTGAGAGAGAGAAAGAGACAGAGACAGAGAGAGAGACAGAGAGAAAGAGTGTGTTTGGGACAGAGAGAGACAGAGAAAGACAGAGAGAGCGCAGTAGGACAGAGTCGCCTATGCATGGAGATGGAGCCACGCAAGCTCTACAAAGCCCTGAAGAAACTCGCCTCCATGCCCAGCCTGTCTGAACGTCTGGCAGAGATAGGCTTCAGGCAGACCATCAAGATCTTGAGGAAACAGCAGCTGCTAGTACCCTTCACCAGGGACTTGGCGGCCAAATGGGGGGACAGTTCCCCGCTGGGTCCCAGGTCTGAGCGGGACCCACTCTCCCCTGACTCTGCCTTGGTGCTGAGCGAGAAGGCAAAGCAAGGAAGAACATCTCCGGCAGAGGAGACCCAAGCATCCACGTCTAGAGGAGCCCAAGACAAGCGGGCAGAGGCCTTGCAGCTGAGCAGCAGCAGGCCAGGCCCGAGCAGGAAGGGAAGCACATGCAAGACGCCAGAGGCAAGTGACTCTTGCAGTGAAAGCCTGGACCCAGCAGCCAAGAAGATCCGAAGGTGCAGACAGGACGCCCTCCGCGGGTCCCAGGAGGATGGCCCTGCCTGCTCTTTGGGGGCTTGCCCCAACTCTGACTATGCCCGCTACCCCCTGGGTGTCCCGGAGCCCTCTTGGGGCCAGACTGACAGAGAAGTGCAGCTGGCGCCTGTCAGGGTGGATTCCAAGACGCCTGTCTACTCAGGTGCCAGGAGGCCCGTTCTCCAGCAGGAATGGCCAGAAGGGCTCCTCCTTTCCCAAGATCTTGTGGGCATGTGGGAGGCTCACTGCCAAGCCAAGGAGGCCATTGAAGCCCATGCAGCTGATGCCACCGAACAACCTGCTCTCCAAGGAATCTCCCAAGCCAAGGAGGCCTTTGAAGCCGCCACAGCCCAAGCAGCCCAAGAAGCGGAACATGGGCACGCAGGCGACGAGACTGAGACCCACAGCCAGACTGAGACCAAGACACAGCAGCAGATGGAGGAGGCAGACCAGGAGCTGAGGCTGCGAGCCATCACAGCCCGCAACTGGAGCAGACAGGCCAAGAAGCTTCAAGGGCGCCGACAAACCAAGATGGTCACCTTCTTCATCCAGGCCAGGAGCCCAGGCCAGCCAGAGGTGCCCGGACCCCCGGCTCGGGGGCCCTCCTCCGAAGCGCACCTCCTCCCGCAGGCCTCTGGCCACGGCCCGACCCGGCGGGCTCTCTGCACCAAGACCCAGGCTAAGAAGGGACCCGCCCCTCTCATGGCCAAGGCTCTTCGGGATTATCACAACCGGTTCTCTCACAGGTGAACCCCAGAAGGACACTCTCTGCTCAGGCATGTCTTGGGACGCCCCGGCGGCACTGGACACACCCACTCTTCTCTCATGGAAAACCCAGGCTTTCCAGAGCTTGCACCTGGGATCCCGCTTGGAGCTCTGGAGACAATCTCTGGAGGCCTCTCGGCCTGATCTCCACACCCTTTGGGCGGGTTCCACCCACCCGTGAGAGCCTAGGCTGCAGCCATCTTCCCAGAGCAAGCACTCCGTCCTGCATCGGCCTACCAGACATCCACTACCCAAAGACTCTGGCCAAGGCTCAAGGTCTAGGCTTCAGGAAGAAAGACCAGCACCCACACCTCAACTCACACCTACGCCTTCACCTGCCCAACGGACTCACTGTCAGACACGCCCAACCACTGATGCACACCTGCGTGATTTGGAAGGGAAGGATGGATATTCCTGGAATTCTCACCCCCTCTTCTGGAGGGCTGTGCGGAAGCAATCATTGCCACTTCTCCAGTGCTTGGACAGATCTTCTTTGCAGAGTCAGTTTTCCACGCCTTAGGTACACAACTGCCCGAGGGAGAACTGCTTAGGGTAAGTGTCAGGTGTGTTAGCTTTAGCACTAATGAATATTGTGTGCATTTCTCTCCTTTATATACATAGATGTTCACGAATAAACATTTCTGTGTATATACATATGATTGGAAAGAGAGAGTCATTCATAGGCATAGTTATAGAGAGTTGATAGCCACTGTGTGAGTGTGCATGTGTGTGCAAGGGTGTGTATGTGTGTGTGTGTGTGTGTGTGTGTGTGTGAGTGTGTGTGTGTTTGAGACAAACAGAGAGAGAGAGACGGAGACAGAGACAGAGACAGAGGCAGAGACAGAGAGTGCGCAGAGGGAAATTAACCAGATTGAAAAAGGGATCCTTTGGAACCCAGAAAGCTAAGACCCAGTTGCCCAGGATCAGAAGAGAAATGGAAAGCTGTGGGCCGGCTTTTGGGAACTGCACCAGTGTGAACACTTGTGAAAGCCTAGTTGGTTGAAAGATGGGCCCAGGCCGTCAAGGCTGTGTGGCAGGTGTGCAAGACAGGATTTCCAGGCTCCGAGCAGAAATCCACTTTCCCCGACAGGCTCAACTTGCTGGGGTGAAAGCGATGTGTCTCCCACCCACCCTCCATGCACTGTGCGAAATTGGAGCCCAGAGCAGATTCTCGGCTTATTTATTTATTTATTTGTTTGTTTGTTTATTTACTTATTGATTGATTGATTGACTCGATTTTACTTCCCTCTGCTTTTGTGTGAGCATGTGCAGTCTCTGGCAGGCTCCCGAAGCTGGCGTCCTACAGCGGGGAGCAGACTATCCCGAGAGCCCCAGCAAAGACCTTGAGGAAGCCCCCATTTGCCAGAGCTCGCCTGGAAGCAAGGCAGGGCTGTGAACCCCCGGGATTTGGCCAGAGTGGGCTCTGGCGTCAGAGATCATGTTTCCTGAGCTGTGGATGGGGCGTGGCACAGGGAAGCAGAAGTCAGAAGGGGCGGGCCCAGAACCAGCAGCCTCGGCCGCTGACTGGGCAGATTTGAGCCAAGGCGTGGTCCAGCCCCTGTATATATATCTAGGGTAGGGATGCGCCCCTCCACAGTGAGGCAAAGAGAGGCAGCAGCTGGAAAACTCCCAGCAGCCTAGCCCAGAATCTGCTGCAGAGACACAGGTAGCCACCACGAGAGGAAGAGGAAAAGAGCAGTCCGACGTACTGTCTGCCCGGTGGGGCCCAGTCCTGTTCTCAGCCATGGACATGGAGGCTGGCTCTTCCCAGGCAGCCCTGCAGAAGCTGTGTGATCGCCTGTGCACGGAGACAGAGCCACGCAAGCTCTACAAGGCCCTGAAGAAACTCGCCGCCGTGCCCAGCCTGTCTGAACGTCTGGCAGAGATAGGCTTCAGGCAGACCATCAAGATCTTGAGGAAACAGCAGCTGCTAGTGCCCTTCGCCAGGGACTTGGCGGCCAAATGGGGGGACAGTTCCCCGCTGGGTCCCAGGTCTGAGCGGGACCCACTCTCCCCTGACTCTGCCTTGGTGCTGAGCGAGAAGGCAGAGCAAGGAAGAACATCTCCGGCAGAGGAGACCCAAGCATCCACGTCCAGAGGAGCCCAAGACAAGCGGGCAGAGGCCTTGCAGCTGAGCAGCAGCAGGCCAGTCCTGAGCAGGAAGCGAAGCACATGCCAGACGCCAGAGGCAAGTGACGCTTGCCGTGAAAGCCTGGAGCCAGCAGCCAAGAAGATCCGAAGGTGCAGACAGGACGCTCTCCGCGGGTCCCAGGAGCATGGCCGCGCCTGCTCTTTGGGGGCTTGCCCCAACTCTGACCACGCCCGCTACCCCCTGGGTGTCCCGGAGCTCTCTTGGGGCCAGACTGACCGAGAAGTCCAGCTGGCGCCTGTCAGGGTGGATTCCAAGACGCCTGTCTACTCAGGTGCCAGGAAGCCCGTTCTCCAGCAGGAATGGCCAGAAGGGCTCCTCCTTTCCCAAGATCTCGTGGGCATGTGGGAGGCTCACTGCCAAGCCAAGGAGGCCATTGCAGCCCATGCAGCTGATGCCACCGAACAACCTGCTCTCCAAGGAATCTCCCAAGCCAAGGAGGCCTTTGAAGCCGCCACAGCCCAAGCAGCCCAAGAAGCGGAACATGGGCACGCAGGCGACGAGACTGAGACCCACAGCCAGACTGAGACCAAGACACAGCAGCAGATGGAGGAGGCAGACCAGGAGCTGAGGCTGCAAGCCGTCACAGCCCGCATACGGAGCAGACAGGCCAAGAAGCTGCAAGGGCGCCGACAAACCAAGATGGTCACCTTCTTCACCCAGGCCAGGAGCCCAGGCCAGCCAGAGGTGCCCGGACCCCTGGCTCGGGGGCCCTCCTCCGAAGCGCACCTCCTCCCGCAGGCCTCTGGCCATGGCCCGACCCGGCGGGGTCTCTGCACCAAGACCCAGGCTAAGAAGGGACCCGCCCCTCTCATGGCCAAGGCTCTCCGGGATTATCACAACCGGTTCTCTCACAGGTGAACCCCAGAAGGACACTCTCTGCTCAGGCATGTCTTGGGACGCCCCGGCGGCACTGGACACACCCACTCTTCTCTCACGGAAAACCCAGGCTTTCCAGAGCTTGCACCTGGGATCCCGCTTGGAGCTCTGGAGACAATCTCTGGAGGCCTCTCGGCCTGATCTCCACACCCTTTGGGCGGGTTCCACCCACCCGTGAGAGCCTAGGCTGCAGCCATCTTCCCAGAGCAAGCACTCCATCCTGCATCGGCCTACCAGACATCCACTACCCAAAAACTCTGGCCAAGGCTCAAGGTCTAGGCTTCAGGAAGAAAGACAAGCACCCACACCTCAACTCACACCTACGCCTTCACCTGCCCAACGGACTCACTGTCAGACACGCCCACCCACTGATGCACACCTGCGTGATTTGGAAGGGAAGGATGGATTTCCTGGAATTCTCACCCCCTCTTCTGGAGGGCTGTGCGGAAGCAATCATTGCCACTTCTCCAGTGCTTGGACAGATCTTCTTTCCAGAGTTAGTTTTCCACGCCTTAGGTACACAACTGCCCGAGGGAGAACTGCTTAGGGTAAGTGTCAGGTGTGTTAGCTTCAGCACTAATGAATATTGTGTGCATTTCCCTCCTTTGTATACATAGATGTTCACGAATGAACATTTCTGTGTATATACATATGATTGGAAAGAGAGAGTCATTCATAGGCATAGTTATAGAGAGTTGATAGCCATTGTGTGAGTGTGCATGTGTGTGCAAGGGTGTGTATGTGTGTGTGTGTGTGTGTGTGTGTGTGAGTGTGTGTGTGTTTGAGACAAACAGAGAGAGAGAGACAGAGACAGAAACAGAGACAGAGGCAGAGACAGAGTGCGAAGAGGGAAATTAACCAGATTGAAAAAGGGATCCTTTGGAACCCAGAAAGCTAAGACCCAGTTGCCCAGGATCAGAAGAGAAATGGAAAGCTGTGGGCCAGCTTTTGAGAACTGCACCAGTGTGAACACCTGTGAAAGCCTAGTTGGTTGAAAGATGGGCCCAGGCTGTCAAGGCTGTGTGGCAGGTGTGCAAGACAGGATTTCCAGGCTCCGAGCAGAAATCCACTTTCCCCGACAGGCTCAACTTGCTGGGGTGAAAGGGATGTGTCTCCCACCCACCCGCCATGCACTGTGCGAATTTGGAGCCCAGAGCAGATTCTCAGCTTATTTATTTATTTATTTGTTTGTTTGTTTATTTACTTATTGATTGATTGATTGACTCGATTTTACTTCCCTCTGCTTTTGTGTGAGCATGTGCAGTCTCTGGCAGGCTCCCGAAGCTGGCGTCCTACAGCGGGGAGCAGACTATCCCGAGAGCCCCAGCAAAGACCTTGAGGAAGCCCCCATTTGCCAGAGCTCGCCTGGAAGCAAGGCAGGGCTGTGAACCCCCGGGATTTGGCCAGAGTGGGCTCTGGCGTCAGAGATCATGTTTCCTGAGCTGTGGATGGGGCGTGGCACAGGGAAGCAGAAGTCAGAAGGGGCGGGCCCAGAACCAGCAGCCTCGGCCGCTGACTGGGCAGATTTGAGCCAAGGCGTGGTCCAGCCCCTGTATATATATCTAGGGTAGGGATGCGCCCCTCCACAGTGAGGCAAAGAGAGGCAGCAGCTGGAAAACTCCCAGCAGCCTAGCCCAGAATCTGCTGCAGAGACACAGGTAGCCACCACGAGAGGAAGAGGAAAAGAGCAGTCCGACGTACTGTCTGCCCGGTGGGGCCCAGTCCTGTTCTCAGCCATGGACATGGAGGCTGGCTCTTCCCAGGCAGCCCTGCAGAAGCTGTGTGATCGCCTGTGCACGGAGACAGAGCCACGCAAGCTCTACAAGGCCCTGAAGAAACTCGCCGCCGTGCCCAGCCTGTCTGAACGTCTGGCAGAGATAGGCTTCAGGCAGACCATCAAGATCTTGAGGAAACAGCAGCTGCTAGTGCCCTTCGCCAGGGACTTGGCGGCCAAATGGGGGGACAGTTCCCCGCTGGGTCCCAGGTCTGAGCGGGACCCACTCTCCCCTGACTCTGCCTTGGTGCTGAGCGAGAAGGCAGAGCAAGGAAGAACATCTCCGGCAGAGGAGACCCAAGCATCCACGTCCAGAGGAGCCCAAGACAAGCGGGCAGAGGCCTTGCAGCTGAGCAGCAACAGGCCAGTCCCGAGCAGGAAGCGAAGCACATGCCAGACCCCAGAGGCAAGTGACGCTTGCCGTGAAAGCCTGGAGCCAGCAGCCAAGAAGATCCGAAGGTGCAGACAGGATGCTCTCCGCGGGTCCCAGGAGCATGGCCGCGCCTGCTCTTTGGGGGCTTGCCCCAACTCTGACCACGCCCGCTACCCCCTGGGTGTCCCAGAGCTCTCTTGGGGCCAGACTGACCGAGAAGTGCAGCTGGCGCCTGTCAGGGTGGATTCCAAGACGCCTGTCTACTCAGGTGCCAGGAAGCCCGTTCTCCAGCAGGAATGGCCAGAAGGGCTCCTCCTTTCCCAAGATCTCGTGGGCATGTGGGAGGCTCACTGCCAAGCCAAGGAGGCCATTGCAGCCCATGCAGCTGATGCCACCGAACATCCTGCTCTCCAAGGAATCTCCCAAGCCAAGGAGGCCTTTGAAGCCGCCACAGCCCAAGCAGCCCAAGAAGCGGATCATGGGCACGCAGGCGACGAGACTGAGACCCACAGCCAGACTGAGACCAAGACACAGCAGCAGATGGAGGAGGCAGACCAGGAGCTGAGGCTGCAAGCAGTCACAGCCCGCATCCGGAGCAGACAGGCCAAGAAGCTGCAAGGGTGCCGACAAACCAAGATGGTCACCTTCTTCACCCAGGCCAGGAGCCCAGGCAGGCCAGAGGTGCCCGGACCCCCGCTGTGTGGGCCATTCTCCGAAGCGCACCTCCTCCCCCAGGCCTCTGGCCACGGCCCATCCTGGCGGGCTATCTTCAACAAGAGCCATGGTAAGAAGCGACCCACCCCCTCATGGCCAAGGCTCTCCGGGATTATCACAACCGGTTCTCTCACAGGTGAACCCCAGAAGGACACTCTCTGCTCAGGCATGTCTTGGGACACCCTGGCTGCACTGGACACACCCACTCTTCCCTCTCGGAAAACCCAGGCTTTTTAGAGCTTGCACCTGGAATCCTGCTTGGAGCTCTGAAGACACTCTCTGGAGGCCTCTCGGCCTGATCTCCACACCCTTTGGGCGGGTTCCACCCACCCGTGACAGCCTAGGCTGCAGACTTCTTCCCAGAGCAAGCACTCCGTCCTGCATCGGCCCACCAGACACCCACTCCCCAACGACTCTGGCGAAGGCTCAAGGTCTAGGCTTCAGGAAGAAAGACCAGCACCCACACCTCAACTTACACCTACATCTTCACCTCCCCAACGGACTCACTTCCAGACACGCCCACCCATGCCAGTTCCTGATGCACACCTGCATGATTTGGAATGGGAAGGATGGATTTCCTGGAATTCTCACCCCCTCTTCTGGAGGGCTGTGTCCTTCTCTCTGCCTGCCAATCTGGATAAAGAACCTTCAGCTACTCTCCAACATTATATCTGCCTGCGTGTTCCCATGTCTCCCACTATGATAATGGACTAAACCTCTGAACTGTAACCAAGTTCTCGTTAAATTCTTTTCAAAAATAAGTGCTTCTGAGTCATAGCATCTCTTCATAGCAGTAGAACATTTGACTAAGAGCACATTTCTAAAGTTCTTTTAATTTCAGTTTTAATTATTTTTATAAATACATATTGATTACTTTCCTTTCACTTTTTCCAGATCTTCCCCACCAACTTTACATTCTCTTGCTTCCCCAAAAGCCCCACCAAACCCCAAAAATTAAAAAAAAAAAATAAAGTACAAAACCACAAAAAAGAGAAACAAATCCAACAATCAAAACAACAATGAAACAATAAATGTCAAAACTGAACAAAAATGCTTCTTTGTTAAAGATGGGACCCTGGGGTGCACTTCCTCCTCTCAGTTGAGATCCTTCTCTGGCTTGAAAATATGCAGATCTTGTGCATGTCTGAGAACTTGAGAAGTTGTTTTTGAGTCAGGTTTGAATTGCAGAACCAATAACCTGATTTGAGAAGGATGATCCCAAGCAATTTGTCAATGGTTTCATTCTGGATGCTGCCTTAATGAGAAAATTAATGTTCTTTGGATAATGACAAAGAAAGATGGCACATACTGAATGCTTTCACTTACACTTGCAATTGATGTCCAACTAATACATTGCTTAGTGTCAACATAGAGACTTGCAAAATAAGGAAAAATACAAAACATAACTACTCCAGAAGTTTATACATTCTTAATAACTGATATTGAAAATAGTATAGGACCAAAATGTTAGGTATATAATTCAGTGAATGATTTTTTAAATGATCAATAAATGCAAGAAATGGGTATTGGTAGTTGCATGTATTAACTAATAAACTATAGGCTAATAAAGAACAATTGATTAAGTGATGAGTTTTCTGAACGAGAGAGAAACTCAAATCTTGGCAATGAAAATGTCAATAGACCATATGTAAAATTCAATAGAAATTTTAATCATATTCTAAATCTAATGAAAACAACAGTGTCAGGACTTGGAAAGCAATTGAAATGTCTCATGGTAAGGATTGCTTCTAAGAAGGCCCTTGCCAATATGAGGAAGGACAGCATCCTAGACTGCTCCCGTTGTGAGCAATGTGGGGGGAAATGGTGGACAAGTCTAGATACTATTTCAATGGAACCCACTTGGATACTGAACTGCCATGGGCTACATATGTGCAGGGGCCTTAGGTTATCTCCATGCATAGTGGTTGGGTGGAATAGCAGTTTCAGGAAAAACCCCTGTGCTCATATTTTTTTTTTTTTTATTTTGTTTCTCTACTTATGGAGTTCCGATTGGCCTGCTCTTTAATTACTTCCCCCTGAAGGTGAAGCAGCATTACCAGGCCACAGAAGAAGACAAGGCAGCCACTCCTGATGAGACCTAATTGACTAGGATCAGAAGGAAGGAAAAGAAGTCCTCCCCTCTCAGTGGACTTGGGGAGGGGCATGCAATCAGAGGGTGGAGGAAGGGATGGATTGGGAAGGGAGGAGAGAGGGAACCACCAGGTTATACAAAGTGAGTAAAGTCTAATTAATAAAGAAAAATAAATTAAAAAAGAAAAAAAAATTATGGTTTTTTTTGCAGTGTCCTCTAGTGGTGAATAGGGCTTCCTTTACTATGATCACAAGACACTTGTTTTATGAAGTTAAAGTTCAGGTAAAGGAACTGTCCACAGTCATTCCTCTCCAAGAACTTGATTTACAGGAAATATCACCCTGCATTTCACTTGGATCAGGAGGCTTCAGGACTTTTCACAGGATGGGGGATGAGCTGCTCTTTTGAGACACTTCATCGATTGACAATATATAACTGTACCATACCAAATATCCTGTCCATGCCATGCTTTTAAAATTCTCTATTTTGCTGCATTATTTAGGTAGTCATTAGAGAAAAATATTTAGTTAATGTCAAGTGGGTTGGTGTTTAATATTTGTTCAGTAAGTAAACAAACCGATTCCTAATGTAAATTTGTGTATATTGTACAAAGTTTATAGCTCTTACAATTTTATAAATAATAAAATCGCTGAATTTAGATTGTAAACTTACTAGTTTGAGTTAATATTCCAAGTTTGCTTAGCATTAAGAACACAGACTTCTAGAACTCAGAAGGCTGAAGCAGGTGAAACTTAGGTTTAAGTCCAGTCCAAGATACAAAACAGATTCTACTTCAACTTTTACAAAAGCAAAGCGATCAAAAGAGAGAAGAAACAAGTTTGACAACAAAGAAAAAAGTATTCAAAATAGTCTTACATACTAGACAAGCTCATGTTCATTGTACAGTGATTATAGTTATATGAAAATTTTAGGTATGTGAAAACAGTCAGTGAAGATTGACTTTCAAGCAACCTTTGACCTGATAAAGTTTTTATTATTATTATTACTTATATTTTATTATTTTTACAATTTGTTCACTTTCCATCATGATTGTAACCCCCTCCTTCATCTCCTCCCTGTCGCACCCTCCCTTCCTCTTCCCCCCATCCTCTTCCCCCAGTGCACTGAAAAGGGGGAGTCCTTCTCCCCTACTCTCTAACCCTAGCTTATCAAGTCTCATCAGGATGGCCTGGGTTCTCTTCCTTTGTGGCCTAGTAAGGCCATCCTCTTAGTCGGAAGTGATCAAAGAGCAGGCAACTGAGTTCATGTCAGAAACTGCCCCTGCTCCCTTTATTAGGAATCTGACTTGGATTCTGAACTGCTTATGGACTACATCTGAGCATGAGCTATAAGTTCTTTCCATGCTAGTCCTTGATTGGTGCATCAGTCTCTGCAGTCCTCCTGCAAAGAGCAATGATTTTAATGAAAATTCAAAAAGATGGATGAAATAAATACACCAATTCAAGACTCAGGTGAGAAATTCAGCAACTTAAACAACACATTCTGCAAAGGAAAAAACTGAAGATAATCAAATTAAAAGATTAGAACTTAAAAGTTCCACAAAACATATAATATCAGTGTAAAATATCTCCAGCAGTAAACACTATAAGAAAGAATGTTGAAGATAAAGCTGAAGAATTATTGCCTTTAGAGAGCACTAGTGAAAATATTAAGCAGTAATGACCTTAACTTTCAAGAATTCTGGGGAAAAAAACTCAATACTAAATATATGATGAATAATACAGAACAAGGGATGCAGAGAGGGCTCAGCAATTCAAAGTACATGCTGCTCATGCAGTGGACTGAAATTTTGTTTCTTGTGCGCATATGGGGGCTCACAACTTTTTGTAGTAACTCTTGTTTCAGGGGATTTCATGTCCTTTTCTTCCTCCAGGTTCTATCTGATAGGCACCGAAGCACATCTAAAATTCTCAAGCATACCTCTACACCAACTTTTCCAATTTCTTATGGATTAAACTCACAAACTCTTCACCTTCATTAAAATTATAAGTTGTAGTTCATCAATCTCTTCCTTTCCTTCCTTCTTTCCTTCCTTTTTCCTTTCTTTCCTCCTGTCTCCCTTTCTTCTTCTCTCCCTCTCTTCCTCTATCACTCTGTCCCTGACTCTCACTCACACACTCTCCTGCAATTTTGTTTATCTCTCTCCTCTCTCTCTCTCTTTCTTCCTTCCTTTCTTTTTTCTTTCCTGACAGCTTTTTTTTTTCCTAACAGCTTATCTTAGAGAATTCATGAATCAGTGCTCCATTCTAAAAACTTTGCATTTTATTGCCACAGGACTTGTAAATTCTGCAAAGAAAAAAGTCTATGTGTAGAGAGCTTTTTGGAATAGCACAGGATATGCAGCTTTGGGTAGAGATCAAGAAGTAAAATTCATAATGAAAAAAAATAAAATGTCAATGTGATCTGCTTTCTATATGGTCCTAACTGCATATTCATTGATGAAAATTATATAAGCACTATCAAAATGTAAAATAATAATTGTAAAATAATGATTGTAATCAAAATGTAAAATAATAAATGTAAGATAATGATTGTAAATCAGTAATTCACCGAGGAATAGAAAAAAAGGAAATCAAATGGAAAAGAGGAGATACAGGTATAAGCATTATTACAAGGTTATACTTTCATATGTGTAACTTGAAATAGTATGGTAAAGCAGGCCTCAAATGAGACATATAGGAAAAGTACATTAAAATTTCAGAAGAATTTAACACAAAAAAACTTATTTTAGGTTATTGTAGATTTAGTATCCAGTAGATGGAAAAGCTATTTATACTAATTACTTTTTTGGGGGGGTCAGTTTGACAAGTCAGAATTACTGTGAAAAGGAAACCCAGAAGTCTTTCAGATGTCTTCTTAATTAATCTTTGGCACATCAGTAGTAGCTCTGGGCAGGTGTGCTGAGCTGTAATAGTGGGCTGAGCAAATCATGAGGAGGAAGCCAGTAAGTAGCATTCCTCCATGGCTTCAGTGTCAGTTCCTACCCGGAAGTTCTTGACTGCTTGAGTTCTTGTCCTGAGTTCTGTCCATAAAGTACTGTTACCTGTTTACTGTAAGATGATATAAATCCTTTCTTCACCAAGTTGCTTTTGGTCTTAGTGTTTATCATAGTGATGGAAACCCTAACTGAAGAACACTTTTAAGTGTATTGAAAGAGGAAGGATGGAGATATAGATAATATATATTAGAATATATCAGAGAGGCAAAGAAAAAAACATATACAGAGACAATGTGGTAAAAAGATATTGAGGAAGGAAGGAAAGAAGGAATGAAGGAAGGGAGGAAGGAAGGAAGGAAGGAAGGAAAAGGGTAATGGAGGAAGATTTTAAGATATTATAGGGAATGATATGCTTTCTGCAAAGTGTGGAGTATCACTGATAAAAAAAGTTCATTTCACAAGGGTTTACCTTTATTCAGTAGCAGTTAGGCACATAAAAAGCTATAATTAAGTATTAAAATTAAATGTATCGACCTGTACATATGTGATTTTGCACTGGGCAACATACACATTTTTATGGAAGTATATTGTGTTATTAAAATTCCTCCATAATGGTACTTTTCTAAGTCACTAGATGTCAGCATCCAATAATTCTTCAGAAGAACTTACATTGTCTTTTTATTTTCCTCTGTAACAGTGTTTCTGTTTGGCCATTTTCATGTAAGACACAGGAACTAAAAATTGTATGGTGATAATAGTCTCAGACACCCGAGACAATCTTTTGATGTAACTGATTTTCTGATCATGAGTTTAACATTATGTTAGGCAGAGGTATCAATAACAATGTCAGTCTGACACCACACACACACAAACACACACCCACACACACACACACACCCACCCACACACACACACACACACACACACACCCCACAACAGGTTATGTATGTGTATGCATGCAAACAAATATAATTCAAATTTCCATGACAGCAGAAAACTGCCTAAATCGTGTTTTCCACTTAAATCTCTCAGCAAATGTTTCTGTATTTTATGACTTATTTCATATACTGTTTCATGAATAAAAATGAAGAGTGAACTTACCTTGCCACTTTTACTATATTGCAAATTTAATTCTTTCTACTTTTCCTGTGGCTATACTTAGATACTGGTCTGCTTCAGGATATCTATTAGTTCTTGTTCCCTAGAGAAATATCTTATGCATTGTATATGAAAGGTAAATTCATATCCTTGTTAATTGTATGGACTTGTTCATAATAAAAAAATAATTTTTGCATCAAATTTTTTCACTTAAGCTAAGTGTTGAGTTCTTGAGGAGCAATGGAGAATACCTACTATGTATATATTAAATATATTTATAATTCACAATATAATATGTATAATTAAATTTCCTTAGACAATAATTATTTAGGATACTTGAATAACAATTTTAAAATGTATATTTCCTTTCCTCTAATATCTTTACCAAGTACCCAGAGCCAAAGGGGATGAATGAAGGTAAGGAGTAATTCTATCTTTATCCTAACTAAGACACATACAATCAAAAGAGATCTTCTGAACACTTTGCCTACAGTTGGCAGTGGGAGGGTTTACAGTCTCTGTATTGTGCAGGGTACAGAGAAAACTGGCTACTGTGGACACAAATGTCTTAAACGTTAGTTAGTCGATAATTTACTCTTTTGAACTGGCTGAAGTTTAGATTCATTTGTCTTTCAGGAATTTTGTGTGTTTTCTCTATCTCAGTTTTAAATACAGTCCTTTCTCTGGAAAAAGGTAGTTACAGACTGACTGTAAAATCTATCCCTTTAACAAAAATCATTTTATGCCATCTTTCTGTGAGGTGTTTTGCCAGGTTCTGTGGTGTACACAAAGATGTATTCAAAGGAATTCTTGTTCTAAGAGATTGAAATGGATCCTGCAAGTAAATCACAGTATCATATAGTCTTATATTCTATTAGTACTCCATACCCAGAAAGCACAGCTAGTTAAAAGACATTGAATCGCCTTGCAAATAACAAAATCTCACTGGTACATTTTTACATAAAGAGAAATCAAATCATACCGACAAGATTTCTGTTTTAGTTAAAGTACTTAAAATTCTTAGACTTAATGATTTGCTAAAGGCTATTGAAGAGACTGTGATTACATAACTAGTTTCAATAGCATCCTGGTAATATTCTGTACTAAGTCCTATAAAATCTTGATTGAAACCAATTGGTCAAACAACAGTAAAACACAAAATATGAATTAATGAGTATGTTTTCAATCAATATCACATGTTAACATGTTAGCATGTTAACAATGTGAGTTGGCTGCTGGGAATTTAATGTTTAGTGGAAGAGGCTTCATTTCAGCTTATCTCAGAAAATATGTAGGGTTTTCTTCTGCTTACACTTAACATTAATAGAATGGTGGTGAAGTTAACACTTTTTGCATTAATGTGTACCTGAATTTCTTTTCTCTCTCTTGGTGGTAAAATGAATGCTGAGAAACAGGTCTGTCACTCAGGCAGCATGAACAGATGGAATAAAATATTTTTATGTACAGACAGCTCTGAAGATCTCCTCAAAGAACATATTCAAAGGACAATTCAAACTCAATTTGCCTTAACATTATATTATGCCTTTATGGAAATGCCTCTTTCTTTACCTGAATCTTTTGTTGCACTACTCCATAACCTATTACATTAATTAGCTACTTGGTTTATCATAAGAAAAACTATCAAGGAGTTCTATCTCTTGCACATAATTTAAAGTACAATTTGGTAATGAAGTTTATTCTTCAAAAATTTTGAGATTATAATATACTTAAAATGTTTCTCTTTTCTTTCCTCCCTCCAAACCCTCCAATATACTCCTCCCCGAGGTCCAAATTAATTGCCTTGTTTTTCAATAATGGTTATTGCACAGACACACATACACACCTACCTATATACTTGGAAAGCACACACACACACACACATACACACACATATATATATAATGGAACACACATACATATATATTCTTTAATTTAACTTGTTCAGTACACATACAGTTACTTGTATGTATTTTTGCAGGTCTGGCATGGGACAACCAATTGCCATACTCTTCTCTGTGGAAAAAATCACCTCTCCTGCTCCAGCTTTTTTTAGTTGCCCACATTTCTATGTAGGGTTGAAGCCTTCTAGACTTTTCTCTATCCATGGTGGCCTGTCCCTTGGTGTTATCCAATTTCATCTCACATTTGGGCAGTCATGTTGATGAGAAATGATGGCTGTAGTCCCCGGTTTTATAAGGAAAAACAATTATAGAAAGCTCCCTGATCCTCTGGTTCTTACAGTCTTACAGTGTCCTCTTCTACAATGTTCCCTGAACCTTAAGTGCTGGATTGTTCTGTATAGGTATTCATTGGGACTGGGCTCCATACTGCTGCATTTTGATAGATCATGGTTTTCTGTAGTAGTCTGAATCTGCTCAAAGAAACATTTTCTCAATGAGAAGTGAATACTACACCGATTTCTGATAATAAGGACAAATATTTATAGTTTGTGCTATTGGTAAATTAATGACTGTAGATATTTTCCCAAAACCCACAACTTCACTAGAACTGGGATGTGAGCTAGGTTTTTAATATGAGGCATGGTATCCTTCTCATTGAGTGGGTTTTTAAGTCCAATTAGAAAGCTGTTGCTCACTGCCAAGGTATGAGTGCTATATTCCAGCCTTATGTTTACCTTGCCATGTTCATCGTTGATATGGTTCATAGGCACCAAAGCTATGAAGGAATGTTAGTTACTTCCCTCATTTGGAAGCTGGCATGGTGTCTTCTGGAAAGCTAATTCTCACAAAGGAAAATTTATTCAGGGTCCTATTTCTAAAGTAAGTGGTATCTTCAGGATGAAAGACTTATCTTTCACTTCTTAGCAGATGGCTAAGGGCAATAGTAGTAATCTGTTTTTGTTGTTGTTGTTGTTGTTGTTTTTTAACTTCCCTGGCCAACAACAAAGAAGAGTGTTTCTTATGTCTGATTTTTTGTTGTTGTTGTTAGGTGGCCTTTGAATCAAAGAGGGAACATCATGAGTACAGATGAAAAGAGTTGAACTTTTTTTACTCTTTGCATATTTCATAGCATGATATTAAACAGGAGCTCCAAAAGGAGAGCAACACAAGAAAAAAACCTGGACACAGGGGTCTTTTCTGAGACTGATACTCCAACCAAAGACCATTCATGATATAACATAGAACCCCTGCTCAGATGTAGCCTATGGCAGCTCAGTATCCAATTGGGTTCCCAGGGACTATCTCTGACATGAACTCAGTGGCTGGCCCCTTGATCACCTCCCCCTGAGGTGGGAGCAGCCTTACCAGACCACAGAGTAAGACAATGCAACCAGGCCTGATGAGACCTTGTAAGCTAGGATCAGATGCAAGAGGAGGAGGACCTCCCCTATCAGTGGACTTAGAAAGGGGCACAGGAGGAGATGAGAGAGGGGAGGTGGGACTTGGAGGGAATGAGGGGAGAGGGCTACCTCTGGGATACAAAGTGAATGAACTGTAATTAATTTTTTTGAGCTATTAAAGGAGAAATGGGTATGTCATCAACATAGGACCATAGAGCCAGGATTTATGCAGATACAATATAAATCACATGCTTTATTCTTTATTATATAAATTTGTGTAATGTAGAAAAAGAATAAAAAAATGTCTCTAAAATATTCTGGATAAGGCTTATTGTTAGTAATGTAAATTTGTGTGTATGTGAGTGTGTGTGCATGTGTGTGTGTGCACTTCTTTGTCTTTGTAGTGATTATGTCAAAACATAGAAACAAAAGGCTAATTAATCAAATAAAAAAACAAGACATTGAAATAGTGATCAACTGTTATTTTGAAGATAAGTAAATAATCAAGTTTCTCAGACAGAATTGCCAAGTGTATTGAGCAAGTACTTATCGATTATTCTTTTACATACAAACTCTTACACATTTGAAAGAAGCAGTATTTATCTTAAGAGAAAAAATATAGTTAATAAAAATAAATTTAATGTTTATAGATAATGAAATAAAAAACGCTTTACCCTATGGAAATAGTAACATTTTTTTTTATTAATTACAGTTTATTCACTTTGTATCCCCCATAAGCCCCTCTCTCCTCCACTCCCAGGGTTTTGAATATGTATTTCAATACTTCAAGGACTTTCAAGCCTTGGTCATTATTTGGTTACTCTTATCTCTATTTTTCCATTTGGGATGGATTAAAGGGCATCATGTTTGCAAGTCTAGTGTTCTCTGTCCTTGAGCTAGAGACTTCTTAATTTTTTTGTTGTTGTTGTTGTGAGAGAGAATCTTACTAATTTGTCCATGTTGGCCTTTAGCTCACTGTGTAGCCTAGCTGAGTCTTGAGTTTATGGTCCTGATGGAACATCCTGAGTAGCTTAGATTACAGGTCTGTGCCTCCAAATCTGGCTAGATCATGAGTCTTATTTCTTCCTATGCTTGCCAAGTTTTTCTGATCCAAGGATTTTTTTTTTTTAGTGGAATCTGATTAAGTAGCCCTGGATGTCTTGGAACTGGATATGTAGATCTGGTTGGTCTTGATCACAAAGATCCATCTGTCTCTGCCTCCAGAGTGGTGGGATTAAAGTTATGTGCAACTGCACCTCTTCGGGGATTATTTTTGATGTTTGTTTCAAATACACAACTTTCAGTTTTTCTTTTTTTTTTTTTGGCTGTCTATAAAAGTAAAAAAAAAAAACAACTTTTTTTCATGGATTCAAATTTATGCCTAAAACGAATTGGATTCAATATCTTATTCTCAGTTTTCAGACAAAAGTTAGAAACTACTTAAATAGTGATAGGATTGTCAGAGAAATCCGGTGAAATCTCTTGGAATTTTCTTCTTTTCCATGTTGAATATAATTGGCAGGAACCTATTCTTCTTCTGTGGACCCACTTGTTTTCAAACCAACACTTTTGGAAAGTTACCTTCCACTATCTTTTTTAGGATACCATGAAGCCAGTCTTCATATTTCCTTGAAAACATGTCACTTCCCCAACTTGTCATAAGCATGAAAATTTTACACTGCAGAAGAAGAAACAAGGCAAATTTAGGCAGGACATTGCTACTCTTTGAGAATAAAAATGGATTCTACATACTAAATACTAAAACATTAAGGACATGCTATTTAAATATTGTGGGAAAGGTACCATAAACTATCTGAGCTAATAATTATGAGGTTAAACTATGGAGGTAATTGAACGGCGGCAGAGTAAAGAAACCTTCAAATGCAACTTTACACAGGAAACAGTTTCTGGAATGGCACTCAAGCCATTGGGTAGTAATGAACATAGCTCCCAAAGAAATACAGGCAAATAGAACCAAACAAGTAGAGGCACAATTAGCGGAATATAGAGAGGAAACAAACAAAAAAATAGAAGCCATCATTGAAAAGCAGGACCCTTGGGGTTGGGAGAGCTTCCCAGGATGGGCACATATTATTGGCTTGGTCTGGGATGTTGCCAATTTATATCGGGAAGAATTCCAGGTGCCCAGGCTACTTGATTACTCCAAGAATAGCAGAGGTAGGGGGTCAAGACTACAAGTGCCAATGCATGCTGGCACAGAACAGGGAAGTAGCAATGCTTCCACCTACCCATATCAAGAATGAGATGTCCAAGGTATGAATGTCTCCACCTCACTCTAGCTCTATGCAACAATCCGTGGTGGCAATGTATGCATGCCTCACAACAAATTCTTCATTACCATTACAGCTACCATCTGTCTTTACCCTTTCCCTTTTCCCCACTTATATAAATTTTTAAAATTCTTTATTTATTACATTTTATTCCTCCCCAAGTCCACTGATAGAGGAGGTCTTCTTTTCCTTCCTTTTGATCCTAGTCAATTAGGTCTCATCAGGAGTGGCTGCATTGTCTTCTTGTGTGGCTTGGTAATGCAGCTTCCCCCTCAGGGGAGTTAATTAAAGGGCAGAAAAATCAGTTCATGTCAGAGACAGTCCCTTTTCCTATAACAATAGAACATACTTGAATACTGAACTGCCATGGGCTACATATATACAGGGATCTTAGGTTATCTCCATACATAGGCCTTGGTTGGAGTATCACTCTCAGGAAAGACCCTTGTGCTCAGCTTTTTTTTTTGGTTCTGTTGCTCTCCTTGTGGAGTTCCTGTCCTCTCCAGATCTTACTGTTTCCCATTTCTTTCCTAAGATTCCCTGCACTCTGCCCAAAGGTTTCCCATAAGTCTCAGCATCTGCATTGATAGTCTGCAGGGCAGAGACTTTAAGAGGTCCTCTGTGTCAGGCTCTTTCTTGACACAATTCAAAGTAGCCAAGCAATTATTACCTTGCAGTTCTCTTGCCCCAGAATTCTTGCCTGAGAAATGTCCTAAAAATTAGTGTAAATTTTAAAAGGTAGGAAGTTCATGCTTAGAGGGCCCTTTGTGAAATGAATCTGATGGCTTTGAACAAAGATTGAGCAATAATACATAACTGGAATAAAATAAATTATTAAATGTAATACTCTTTCTAATTAAGATGCTATGAGAAACTTCAGTAATTGGTGGAGAAAGTGGTATGTGTTATATTCCTATTATAAGGTATGGGGAGTGGGAAAGGAAGTAAAACAAAAAGAAAAGTAAGAAGGAAGATAGAGGAAGAAGAGAAGAATTAAGGGGGGAAAAGAAAGAGTGCATCAAGCTAAAATGCAAATGCTAGGATATATACCTTTCAAAAATACAAACTCTTAGTATAAATGAAAAATATCAATGATACAATAAAATCATGAGTGAAAAATATTGTGGTATCTACAGCTACTCTGGGTAAAGCATAAAAATTTTTATTACATTTTAATGTGCTTGTGTGTGAGAGAGAGTGTGAAATTGCTTTAAATTGAAAGTATGTAAGGAAATCATGCATGCCTGAGTGGAGATGAGTATGTGGGATGACTCTGTGTATGTGTGTACAATTTGTGGAGCTTCCTTCTCTTCTCACACTATCTGTGACCTGGGTCATGGACTCAGTTGTCAGCAGGTAAATTTACCTGTCTAAGTGGAAAGAGATACAAATAATTTTTAAAAGCACTGAAAACTGTCAAAAAAAAAAGGGAGGTATTAAACTTAAATGAAAGGAAAGTCTAAAATCCATGAGGTGTCAAAGGTATTTACAAAGTCATTAGCTATGTGGGGAAGAGCCTAGAACTCATAGCCACAGGAAACAACTTCCTAAACAGAACACCAACAGCACAGGCTCTAAGATCAACAATCAATAAATGGGACCTCATGATTCTCAAAGCTTCTATAAAGCAAAGGATACTGTCGTAAGAACAAAATAACATGGCTGGATCTTGAGGAAGCAGTATTACTAGTTGTCTGAGAAAGTGCCAGATTGATTTACAGAGTGATTTTACAAGTTTACATTCCCACCAGCAGTGGAGGAGGGTTCCCCTATCTCCAGTATGTGTTGTCATTCAAGTTTTTCATCTTGACCATTCTGATTAGTATAAGGTGAAATCTCAGGGTCATTTTGATTTGCATTTCCCATATGGCTAATGATGTTGAGCATTTCTTTAAGTGTTTCTCTGCCATTCTGTATTCCTCTACTAAGAATTCTCTGTTTAGCTCTGTTCCCCATTTTTTAATTGGATTACTTTGTTTGCTGCTTTTCAACTTCTTTAGTTCTTTATATATACTGGATATTAGCCCTCTGTCAGAAGAAGTTTTGTTGAAGATTTTTTTCCAATCTGTAGGTATTCCTTTTGTTTTGATGACAGTGTCCTTGGCTTTACAGAAGCTTTTCAGTTTCATGAGGTCCCATTTATTAATTGTTGCTCTTAGAGCCTGTGCTGTTGGTGTTCTGTTCAGGAAGTTGTCTCCTGTACCAATGTGTTCTAGGGTCTTGCTCACTTTTTCTTCTAAGTGATTTAATGTCTGGATTTATGTTGAGGTCTTTGATCCACTTGGACTTCAGTTTTGTGCAGGGTGATAAGGATGGATCTATTTGCATTTTTCTACATGTAGACATCCAGTTAGAACAGAACCATTTGTTGAAGATGCCATATCTTTTCCATTATATGATCAGGTGTCCATAAGTGTGTGGGTTTATTTCTGGATCTTCTTTTTGGTTCCATTGATCCACCATTGTGTTTCTAAGCCAGTACCATGCAGTTTTTGTTACTGTTGCTCTATGATAGAGCTTAAGATAAGGGATGGAGATACCCCCAGAAGATCTTTTGTTGTAGAGGGTTGTTTTAGCAATTCTGGGTTTCTTGTTATTCTATATGATGTTGAGAATTTTTCTTTCAAAGTCGGTGAAGAATTGTGTTGGTAATTTGATGAGAATTGCATTCAATCTGGCGTTTGCTTTTGTTATCCAAAAAAAGGCTCAAGTACACATTAAAGACATTTTCACAACCGTGTTTTTAGCAGCCTTATTTGTAATAGCCAGAAGCTGGAAACAGCCCAGATGCCCCTCAACTGAAGAATGGAAGCAGAAATTCTGGTATAACTACACAATGGAATATTACTCATCAATGAAAAATAAGGAAATCTTGAAATTTGCAGGTAAATGGTGGAACCTGGAAAGGATCATCCTCAGTGAGCTGTCCCAGAAGCAGAAAGACACACACAGTATATACTCACTCATATAGACATGTAATATAGGATAAACCTACAGAAATCTGTACCTTTAAAGAAACTAATCAAGAGAGAAGACACTGACTAAAATGCTCAATCCCTATCCCAAAGGCAAAGAGGATGGACATCAGAAGAAGAAGAAAACAGGAATCAAGCTAGAAACCCGCCATGGAGGGCCTCTGTAAGGCTCTGCCCTGCAGACTGTCAAAGCAGATGCTGAGGCTTATGGCCAAACTGTTGGGCAATTAGCATGGAATCTTATGTAAGAAGTGGGAAATAGTAAGATCTGGAGAGGACAGGAACTCCACAAGGAGAGAAACAGAACAAGAAATTTGAACACAGGGGTCTTCCCAGAGTCCATACTCCAACCAAGTATCAGGGATGGAGATAACCTAGAACTCCAGCAAAGATGTAACCCATGGCAGTTTAGTGTCCAAGTGGGTTTCATAGTAATGGGAAGAGGGACTGCAACTGACATGATCTGATTGGACCGCACTTTGATCACCTTCCCCTGAGGGGGTAGCAGCCTTAGCAGGCAGCAGAAGCAGACAATGCAGCCAGTTCTGATGAGATCTGATAAACTAAGATCAGAAGGTAGGAAAGGAGGACCTCCCCTATCAGTGGACTTGGGGAGGGGCATGCATGAAGTAGGGGGTAGGGAGATTGGATCAGGAGGGGATGAGGGAGGGGCTAATGGGGGATACAAACTGAATAACATGTAATTAATAAAAATTAAAAAAGATACAGAAAAAAAGAACAAAACAACAGCATAGAGACTGGGAAAGTATCATCACCAACCCTACATTAAACATAGGCTAATATCTGGAATATATAAAGAATTGAAGAATTTAAACACTAACACACCAAGTAATCCAAATAAAAAATGAGGTACAGAGTTAAACAGAGAATTCTCTGTAGAGGAATATCTAATGGCAGAGAAAGACTTAAAGAAATGCTCTCCTAATTTCTTTCTCAGCCCTTTTGCCTTTTGTATACAGAAGCACTATTCTTTTTTTTTTTTTTTTTGAGTTAATGTTGTAACTGGCCACGTTGCTGAAGGTGTTTATCAGCTATAGGAGTTCACTGGCAGAATTTTTGGGGTCACTCAGGTATGCTATCCTATCATCTACAAATAGTGACACTTTGGCTTCTTCCTTTTCAATATGTATCTGCTTGATCTTCAACTGCATATTGCTCTAGCAAAGATTTCCAGAATAGATATGGAGAGAGTGGGCAGCCTTGCCTTGTCCCTGATTTCAGTGGGATTGTTTTAAGTTTCTCTACATTGAGTTTGATATTGGCTATAGGCTTGCTGTATATTGCCTTTACTATGTTCATTTATGTGTCTGGTATCCCTGATATCTCCAAGACTTTAAACATGAATGTATGTTGGATTTTGTCAAATGCCTTTTCAGCATCTAAGGAGATGATCATGTGGTTTTTCTCCTTCAGTTTGTTTATATGGTGGATCACACTGATGAATTTCTATATATTGAACCACCCCTGCATGCCTTCATTGAAGCAGACTTAGTCATAGTGGATGATATCTTTGATGTGTTCTTGTATTCGGTTTGCAAGTATTTTGTTGAGTATTTTTGCATCAATGTTCATAAGTGAGATTGGCCTGAAATTCTTTTTTCTTGTTGGGTCTTTGTAAGGGTTAGGTACCAAGGTGACTATGGCTTCATAGAATGAGTTTGGTAGTGTTCCTGCTGTTTCTATTTAGTTTGAAGAGAACTAGAGTTAACTCTTCTTTAAAGGTCTGGTAGAATTCTGTACTGAAACCATCTGGTCCTGGGCTTTTTTTGGATGGGAGAATTTTGATGACCACTTCTATTTTCTTAGGGCATGTAGGATTATTTAATTGATTTACCTGATCTTGATTCAGCTTTGGTAAGTGGAATCGATCGAGAAAATTGCCAATTTCATTTATATTTTCAAATTTTGTGGCATACAGACTTTGAAGTAAGTTCTAATGATTGTTTGGGTTTCCTTTGTATCTGTAGTAATGTCCCCTTTTCATTTCTGATTTTCTTGATTTGGATGGTGTCTCTCTGCCTTTTAGTTAGCTTGGCTAATGGGTTGTCTATCTTGTCGATTTTCTCGAAGAACAAGCTCTTGGTTTCATTGATTCTTTGAAGTGTTTTCTTTGTTTCTAATTTATTGATTTCAGCCATGATTTTCATTATTCCCAGCCATCTACATCTTCAAAATAGCCACAAACGACATAAAGTACCTTGGTGTAACCCTAACCAAGCAAGTCAAAGACTTGTATGAAAAAGATTTCAAGTCTCTGAAGAAAGAATTAGAAGATATCAGAAGATGGAAAGATCTCCCATGCCCATGGCTTGACAGAATTAACACAGTAAAAATCGCCATCTTACCAAAAGCAATCTACTCATTCAATGCAATTCCCATCAAATTACCAACACACTTCTTTACAGAGCTTGAAAGAAATATTCTCACCTTCATATGGAACAAGAAGAAACCCAGAATTTCTGAAACAGTCCTCTACAATAAAAGATCTTCTGGAGGCATCTCCATCCCTCATCTCAAGCTCAACTATAGAGCAACAATACTAAAAACTGCATGGTACTGGTATAGAAATAGACTGGTGGATCAATGGAATTGAATAGAAGATCCTGACATAAATACACAAACTTACGAAGATTTTTTTACAAAGATGCCAAAATCATTCAATGGAAAAAAGACAGTATCTTCAACAAATGGTGCTGGTCTAACTGGATGTCTACATGTAGAAAAATGCAAATCAATCCAGCCTTATCACCCTGCACAAAACTAAAGTCCAAATGGTTCGAAGACCTCAACATAAAACCAGATATACTAAAATGCTTAGAAGAAACAATGGGAAAGAGCCTTGAACTCATTGGCACATGAAATGACTTCCTGAAGAGAACACCAACAGCACAGGCTCTAAGAGCAACAATCAACAAATGGGACTGAAAATCTTCTGTAAAGCAAAGGACACTGTCATCACAACAAAATGACAGCCTACAGATTGGGAAAGGATCTTCACCAACTCCATAACTGACAGAGGACTAATACCCAGTATATATAAAGGAGTAAAGAAGTTAAACAGCAAAAAATCTAGAAATCCAATTAAAAAATGGAGTACAGCACTAAACAGAGAATTCTCAATAGAGGAATATAGAATGGCAGAGAAACACTTAAAGAAATGCTCAATGTCATTAGCCATCAGGGAAATGCAAATCAAAACCATCCTAAGATTTCACCTTACAACCCTCAGAATGGCTAAGTTCAAAATCACAAGAGACAACACATGCTGCAGAGGTTGTGGAGAAAGGGGAACCCTCCTGCACTGCTGGTAGGAATGTAAACTTGTAAAACCACTCTAGAAAGCAACCTGACACTTTCTCAGACAACTAGGAATAGTGTTTCCTCAAGATCTAGCTATACCACTTCTAGGCATATAACCAAAAGAGTCTCAAGTACAAAATGAGGACATTTGCTCAACCATGTTTGTAGTAGCCATATTTTTAATAGCCAGTAGCTGGAAACAGTCCAGATGCCCCTCAGTGGAGGAATGAATGCACAAATTGTGGTATATCTACACAATGGAATATTACTCAGCAATAAAAAAAGGAAATCATGAAAATTGCAGGTAAATGCTGGAATCTGGAAAATATCATTCTGAGTGAGCTATCTCAGAAGCAGAAAGATGCACACTGTATATATTCACTCATATAGATATATGAGATAAACCTACTGAAATCTGTACACCTAAAGAAACTAATTAAGAGGGAGGACTCTTCCTAAACTGCTCAATTCCTATTCATAAAGGCAAAGAAGATGGATATCAGAAGAAGGATAAAAGAGGTAACAAGTCAGGAGCCTGACACAGAGGACCTCTGAAAGACTCTGCCCTGCAGACTATCCATGCTTGTGTTGAGACTTATGGGCAACCTTTGGGCAGAGTGCAGGGAATCTTAGGAAAGAAGTGGGAAACAGTAAGATCTGGAGAGGACAGGAACCCCACAAAGACAGCAACAGAACAGAAATTCTGAGCACAGGGGTCTTTCCTGAGACTGATACTCCAACAAAGGACTATGCATGGAGATAACCTAAGACCCTTGCACAGATGTAGCCCATAGCAATTGAATATCCAAGTGGGTTTCATTTTATTAGGAACAGAGACTGTCTCTGACATGAACTGTTTGGCCTGCTCTTTAATTACCTCCCCCTGAGGGAGAAGCAGCATTACCAGGCCACACAAGAAGACAATGCAGCCACTCCTGGTGAGACCTAATTGACTAGTATCAGAAGGAAGGAAAAGAAGATCTTCCCTATCAGTAGACTTGGGGAGGGTCATGCATGCAGAGGGTGGAAGAAGGAAGCGATTGGGACTGGAGGAGGGAGGGAACCACAAGGGGGATACAAAGTAAATAAAGTGTAATTAATGAAGAATAAAGAAAAGTTTTAAAATGTCAAAAAAAAATTCTGAATGTGTTAGTTATCAGGGAAATGCAAATCAAAATGACCATGAGTTTTCATCTAACATCCATCAGAATGGATAAGAACAAAAAATCAAGTGACAACACATGCTGGAGAGGATGTGGAGAAAGGGGTAAAGTCCTCCATTGTTGGTGGGAATGTAAATAATTACAACCACTTTGGGAATCAATCTGCTGCTTTCTCAGAAATTTAGAAACATTGCCACTTCAAGATCCATCTACAACACTCCCAGTAATATATATCAAAAATATGAGCAAGGACATTTGCTCAAATATGTTCAAAACAGCTTTATTCATAATAACCAGAATATGGAAATAACCCAGATGTCCCTAAACTTAGGAATGGATACAGAAATGGTGGTACATTTACACAATGGAATACTACTCAGCAATTAAAAACAGGGAAATCATGAAATTTTTCAGGGCTATGGTGGGAACTAGAAAAGATGATCCTGAATGAGGTGACCTAGAAGCAGAAGGACACACATGGTATATATTCACTATAGGCATATATTACTCATATAATATGGGATAAACATCTAAAATCTATAATTCTAAAGAATCTAAATGAGAAGGAGGACCCTAGGGAGTTTGCTCAATCCTCACTCAAAACAAATGAGATAGACATTGGGAGTAGGAGAAAACAGGGAATAGGACAGGAGCCTACCACAGAGGGCCTCTGAAGGATTCTAACTAGCAGGGTATCGAAGCAGATGCTGACACTATTTGCCAAACTTTGGGCAGATTTCAGGGAATCTTATGAAATAAAGAGGAAATAGAAAGACCTGGAAAGGATAGGAGCTCTACAAGGAGAGCAACAGAACCAAAATATCTGAGCCCATAGGTATTTGCCAAGTCTTATACTCCAACAAGGACCATGCATGCATGTTACCTAGACCTCTGGCACAGATGTTGCAAATGGCAGCTCAGCTTCCATGTGTGTTCCCAAGTAAGGGGAGTAGCAGGGGCTGTCTCTGATGTGAACTAAGTGTCTGGCTCTTTGATCACCTCACCCTAGAGGGAGTGCAACTGTACCAGACCACAGAGGAAAGCAATGCAGCCAGTCCTGATGACACCTGATAGGCTAGGGCCAGATGGAAGGGGAGGTGGACTTGGGAATTGGCATGAGAGGAGATAAGAGAGGTAGGGTGGAATTGAAGAGGACAAGGGAAGGGGTTACAACTGGGATATGAAGTGAATAAACTGTAATAATGAAAAGTAAATAAATAAAATTATAAAAGAGAAAAATCATAGGAAAAATAAGAGAAAGGAAATTGAAAGAGAGAAAGGAGAAAAAGAGAGACAGAGTCAGAGCCAAAACAAAAGAACTGTGGATTGTCTTCAGTTCTTCTGCTGTTAACCAACAAACAAACAAAATCTAAAAAAAACAAATGTGGTAGAATGAACATTGTTTTTTAAAATATCTTCAGTTTGAAGCATGAAGAAATTGAAAAAAGAATAGAGGGAAGCATCCAAGATGTTATTGCCTACTATGCATGGTATCTGAACAACAGCTCAGCAGTGAAAGCAGAATGAATGGCAGGCCATACTGTAGAAAACCCAAACCACAACATCTCTCTGTTTCTCAGATGAGATGAGAATCCACAGGGATACTTGAGAGTCCATCTTTAGTCTAATACTGAGAAAAATAATTGGGCTCCTGTCCAGCACTGACACAGCCCCAGGCTACATGCGAAGCCCACTGTCTGTAGATACCTTCAGATACCAGTAGTTGGTATCTCCAACTTTGGGCACTCACTCTCACTGGTACTGGGGGTGAGGTTACAAACCCAGGTGCCCACTCTCACAGTCCTGTGGACACCTTCTGGGTACCAGTGGCTCCTAGCTTTAAACCCTGGAGCACACTTTCACCATCCAGTGGAACACCTTCCTGGTCACAGTAGCTAGTGGTGCTCACTCTCATGGTCTTATGGAGTGGATACCTCCTGTATTTGGGAAGGAGCATGGCTCCATTCTGCTTGCTCAATGGGCCATCTTCCTGGCCTACCTGGGTCAGAAACATGGAACCCAGCACAGTCAGTGAACCCAGTGAATCTGAACTATATGTGAGAACCACATCATATTGTACATCTTGAGGAAGCCTATGGAGCATTGGTGCAGCCCTAGACTTGGAGATTTTTCTGCCTGCACCACAGCTACCTGGCATACCTGGATCACAGACAGTGAGCCAGTAGAGAGCATGAACTCAGCAGAGAGAACTCCCTTCCTTAGCCACATCTGAATTTCCAGCATGCATTCTCAAGACCTTGGAATCTCCCAGCTTCCTGTATATTAGTGCAGACTTCAGACACAGGTGCACATGGCAGTACAGGCTCCAAGAAAAAAGAGTCAAGGTTACAGACATCCTGAAAACTAGAGGCTGGGGAAAGAATTTGATCAGCAAAAATTAGGACACTATGGATACACCAGAATCCCCCCAAACCAGTAGATATTCTAATGCAGAGGAAACATAGGAAAATTATCTTAATTCTGTGATTATGAAATTATTTGTGGATCATAAAGTCAAAATAAACAACAAAAAAAATAGAGGCCATCATGGACAGATATGAATCCACAATCAAACAGGTGAAGAAAATGAATGAAATCTTTCAAGACATGAAAACGGAATTAGAATCAATAAAGAAAACACAAACAGAGAAAAGCCTGGACTTGCTGAACTTAGAGAACAGATCAGGAACCACAAAAGTAAGCATCTTCAGCAGAATGCAGGAGACAGGAAAGAGACAGGGAAGAGACTATCAGGCACCAAAGATAGAATTGCAGAAATATATATGTCTCTAGAAGAAAACGTAAAAGTGGAAAAGTTCCTGATACAAAATGTTGAAGAAATCAAGGATACCATGAAAAGAAGAAACCTAAGAATAATAGGAATAGGTAAAAAAGAAAATTCCAGTTTCCAAAGTGCAGAAAATATTCTCAGTAATATCATAGTTGAAAATTTCCCCAACCTTAAGAAAGAGATGCCCTTTAACATACAAGATGCTTACAGAACACAAAATAGATTAGACCGGAAAAGGAATTCCTCCTGTCACATAATAATCAAATCACTAAATCTACAGAACAAAGAAACATATCAAGAGTGGCAAGGTAAGAAGGACAACTAACACATAAAGACAGACCAATCACAACCACACCAGAATTCTCAACAGAAATTACGAGATCCAGAAAGGCCTGGGTGGATATCATGAAAAAGCTAAGAGACCACAGATACCTACCCAGACTACTATGCCCAGCAAAATTTTAAATCAACACAGATGGAAAAACAAAATATTCCATGACATAAATAAATTTAAACAATATATACACAACAACCCAGCCCTACAGCTGAAAAGGAAAAGGAAAACCCAATCAAACAAAATCAACAAGAACAAAGGAAATAGAGGAGAAAAAAATACCTTCACAATAAAACAAACAAAAAAAACCACGCAAACAAACAAACAAACAAACAAAAACCAGGCACACAAACACACAAGCCCCACCAATTCCACAATAAAAGGAACTAGACATCATTGGTCACTAATATCTAACAACACCAATGGACTTGATTCTCCAATAAAAAAAAAAAACAAAGAATAACAGGATGGTTGTGGAAACAGGAAACAACACTCTGCTGCATTCAGGAAACACAACTTTACAGCAAAAAAGGATGCTCCCTCAGAATAAAGGGAAGGAAAAGTGTTTCTTTAAGCAAGCAGATACAAGAAGCATGCTGAATTAGCCATCCTAATATCTAACAAAATAGACTTTCAACCAAAATTAACCAAAAGAGAGGGGGAGGAACACTTCACTCTCACTATAGGAAAAAAATCCATGAGGAGGATATCACAATAATGAACATTTATGTCCAAACACAAGCTCTTCTGCATTTATAAAATAAACATTATTAAAGCTTAAATCACACATCCATCCCAAGACCTTAATGATAGGAGGCTTCAATATTCAACTCTCACCAAGGGACAGAAGTCAGAAGCTAAGTTATCAAGTCAGAAGCTAAACAGAGAAATGATGTCACTTAAGAGATCCTAAATCAAATGGACCACATAGATGTCTACAGAACGTTTCACCCAAACTCAAAGAAGTATCTCTTTTTCTCAGCAGCTCAGGGAACCTTCTCCAAAACTGACCATATAGTAAGGTACAAAGCAAGCCTCAAAAAAAGATACAGAAGAAAAGTTAAAATACTCCCTTGTATCATATGAGACCACCATGTTATACCTCAACAATAATAGAAATAGCAAAAAGCCTACACATGCATAGAAACTGAGCAACTTTATATTCAACAGCAGCTAGGACAGGGAAGAAAGTTAAGGACTTCCTAGAATTCAACAAAAATGAAGACACAACTTACCCAAACTTATGGGACACAATCAAAGCAGTGCTGAGGAAAGTTCATAGTACTACGTTTCTTCGTAGAAAAATACAAGATTTCACATACAAGCAACTTATTGGCACATCTGAAAGCACTAGGGAAAAAAGCAGACATAACCAGGAGGAGTAGACAGCTGGAAATTATCAAACTAAGAAATCAATAAATTAGAAACAAAACAATTCAAAGAAACCAAGAGCTGTTTCTTTGAGAAAATCAACAAGACAGACAAACCCTTTGCAAAACTAACTAAAGGGAGGAGAGATACTATCCAAATCAACAAAATCAGAAATTAAATGGAGGTCATAACAACAGACACTGAGGAAATCCAAAGATTCATTATGTCCTACTTTAAAAGCCTATATGCCACAAAATTCGAAAATCTAAGTGAAATGGAAAATTTTCTTGGTAGCTTCCATTTAAAAAGCTGAATCAAGATCCAAAAACTAAATTAAATAGTTCACTTCCCCTATAGAAAAAGAAGAGGTCATCAAAAGTCTCACATCAACATAAAGCCCAGGGCCAGATGGTTTCACTGCAGGATTATACCAGACATTCAAAGAAGACCTAGTTCCAATACTCTTCGAACTATTTCACAAAACACAAACAGAAGGAACATTACCAAATTTATTCCATGAGGACACAATCAACTTGATACCTAAACAACACAAAGACCCAACAAAGAAAGAGAATTTCAGACCAATCTCTCATACGAACACTGAAACAAAAATATTCAATAAAATACTCGCTAACCGAATCCAAGAACACATCAAAGATAACATCCCCAATGAACAAGGAGGCATCATTCCAGGCATGTAAGGGTCGTTCAACATAAGGAAATACATCAATCTACCAAACAAACAAACAAACAAACAAACAAAAAAACATAATCATCTCCTTAGATGCTGAAAAAGGCATTTGACAAAATCTCACACCTGTTTATGTTTGAAATCTTGAGAAATCATGGAACCAAGGCACATACCTAAACATAGAAAAGGCAATGCACAGCAAGCCTATAGCAAACATCAAATTAAATGGAGAATAACTTAAGTCAATTCCACTGAAATCAGGGGCAAGGAAATGCTGCCCACCCTCTCCATATTTCTTTGATACTGTACCAGAAGTCCTAGCAATAGCAATAAGACAACTAAAAGAGATAAAGGTACAAAATAGAAAGGAAGAAGTCAAAGTATCACTATTTGCAGATAAAATGACACTATACATGAGTGACCCCAAAAATTCTACCAGGGAACTCCTACAGCTGATAAAAAACTTTAGTAAAGTGGCTGGGTACAAAATTAACTCAAAATATCAGGAGCCCTCCTGTATACAAAAGACAAATGGATTGAGAAAGAAATTAGGGAAACAACACCCTTCACAATAGCCACAAATAACATAAAACACCTCGTTGTAACTCTAACAAAGAAGGTGAAAGAACTGTTAAAAAAAAAAACCTTCAAATCTTTGAAGAAAGAATTTGAAGAACATATCAGAAGATGGAAAGATCTACCATGCTCATTGATAAGACAGATTAGCAGAGTAAAAATAGCCATCCTACTAAAAGAAGTCTACAGGTTCAATGCAGTTTCATCAAAATACCAACATTATTCTTCACAGACTTTGAATGAAAAATTCTCAACTTTATATGGGGAAAAAGAAAAAAAAAAAAAAACAACTGGATAGCTAAAACCATCCTGAACGGATACCTTCTGAAGGCATCTTCATCACCGACCTCAAGTTGTATTTTTGAGCAACCATAATAAAAAATGGCATGGTGCTAAAATAGAAACAACAGACTGGAGAATCAATGCAATCAAATAGAAGACCCAGAAATAATTCCATACAACTGTGTACACCTGATTTTTGACAAAGAATCCAAAATCATACATTGGGAAAAAAGACAACACCTTCAACAAATAATGCTCTCCTAACTGGATATCTACATGTACAAAACTGAAAATAGATCCATATTTGTCACCCTGCACAAAGTAAGCTCCAAGTGGATCAAAGACCAAAACATAAAACTAGACACACTAAAACTGTTAGAAGAAAAATTTGTGAAGATCCTGGAACTCATTGGTACAGGAGGCAACTTCCTGAATAGAATGCCAACAGCACAGGCTCTAAGATAAACATTCAATAAATGGGATCTCATGAAATGGAAAAGCTACTGTTAAGCAAAGGACAGCCCTCACACTGGGAAAATATCTTCACCAACCCTATATCTGACAGAAGGCTAACATCTAGAATGTATAAACAACTCAAGAAATTAAACACCAACAAATCAAATAATCAAAATAAAAATGAGGTACAGAACTAAACAGAGAATTCTCAAAGAAGGAATATCGAATGACAGAGAAGCACTTAGTACAATGCTCAACATCCTTAGTCATCAAGAAAATGCAGATCCAAATGGCTCTGAAATTCCATCTCATAGCCATCATAATGGCTAAAATAAAAAACTTAAGCTACAACATATGCTGGAGAGGATGTGGAAAAAGGGTAACCACCCCCCCCTCAATTGATTTAGGGAATGTAAACTTGTACAACCACCTTGAAAATCAATCTGGAGCTTTCTCAAAAAAATTGGAATAGTGCCAGCTATACTACATGTGGGTATATACCCAAAAGATGCTCAACCATACAAGGTCATTTGCTCAACTATGTTCATGACCTCTTTACTCATTATAGCCATAACCTGTCCCTCAACTGAAGAATGCTACATTTACACAGTGGGACATTACTCAGTTATTAAAAACAAGGACACAATGAAATTTGCAGGCAAATGGTGGGAACTAGAAAAGATCATCTTGAGTGAGGTAACCCAGATACAGAAAGACACAGGTGGTGTATATTCACTCATACATATATATTAGCCACATAGTATAGGATAAACATACTAAAATCTGTACACCTAAAGCAGCCAAGCAAGAAGGAGGACCCTTCTTGAGTCCTCAAGATGCTCAATCCTCATTCAGAAAGGCAAACAAAATAGACATTGGAAGAGGGTGAAAACAAGGAACAAGACAGGAGCCTTCCACAAAGGGCCTCTGAAAGACTGGACTGTAAGACCTGGGGTCTCACAGCTCAGGAGTTCAAGATCACTCCCTTCCCAGAAACTCCCACAGACCACAACTCAATGGAAAAGCAAGAGGTTTAAATTAACCATTGTGCAATGGGGTCACCCCTGCCTGTCAGCAAAGAGTGGCACCAGGCGACAAAGGCCTTAGGTTTTTTAAAAGAAAAAGTGTGGGAAATTTGAAGTTGCAGTTTTGGCAATTTAGGATTGGATGAGGAAGCTATAAATTAAGATAATTGGTTAGTCTTAGGTGCTCAAGCTTGGCCAAGTGTGGATGCAGTTGCAATTGAAGGTGGGTTTGGTTAGCCCATCCTTGAAGATCAGGGTTGTGGGCTTTTGGCTGGAGGTCAGAAGCTACTCAGAAGAAAGATTGAGGTCATCTGGTTTGGTTGCTAAGAAACACTATCTCAAAAACAAGGGTCTGGTCATTCTTTTTGCTGAGTGAAGGTCATTGATTGTTGCTTTTTGTTGTTGTTGTTGTTTGTTTGTTTGTTTTTTGCTTAACCTAGACCTAAAACTCAAAACTATAGGCTTTAAAAGACATATAGGTTACAAAGTTAGTTTGACCCTTTCAGTACCAAGCAGGATATTAAAGTGAATGCTGAGACACATAGCCAAACTTGGGCAGAGTGCAGGGAATCTTATGAATAAGAGGGAGATAGAAAGACATGGAGGAGACAGGAGCCTTACACAGAGTCCAACAAAACAACAAAAACCTGGGCCCAGTGGGGGACTGTAGAGATTGATGCATCAACCAAAGGCTATGCATAGAGAGGACCTAGAACCCCTGCTCAGTCGTAGCCCATAGTTAGCTCAGTCTCCAAGCGAGTACCCTTACTTGGATAAGTAGAGAAGACAAAGTCTCTGTCATGAACTAGGTTGCCTGTTCCCTGAGCGCTTTTCCCTGCTTGGAAGACCTAGCTAGCCCACTGAGGAAGAGGATCCAGGCAGTCATGATGGGACCTAATATTCTAGGGTCAGACAGTAAAGGAGAAGGACTTCCCCTATCTGTGGACTAGGGAAGAGGGATAGCGAAGGAAGAGGGAGAGAGGGTGGGACCATAAGCAGAAGAGGGAAGGGGCTACATCTGGGATGTAAATAAATTGTAAATAATAATAGTAAGGATAAAAATATAAACAAGACATATCCACCTGTGCTTATTTCTGCATTTGGATCTGGAAGCATTTAGCTTACACTTAGGACACTGCATTACTAAAACTCCTTCTAGGCCTATATTTTCACCTCCACTAGATGTCAGCATTTTATAATTTTCTGGAAAAGGCTTAAAATTTACTTGTATTAATTACATTTGTTCTTTTTGTTTTGTGACAAAGAAAGAAAGGAAGGAAATATGAAAGAAACAGAAAGAAAGAGGGAAAAAAAACAGAAAAAGAAAAAAAATACCTAACATAGGAAAAATAGAGGGTTAACAATACCTTTTCCTTCCACCTTCCTGATGGTGTGTGCTCTCTGTCACGAACAATTCCACATTTGGCTAAGGCTGAGGATTTGGCTTGCTTCCATGTATGTGGACCTATCTGCATTGCACACGTGGCACACCTGGGTTGGCTGCCCAGAGGCTATTTAAGCTGTGGGCTGGCTTTCCCCAGGGTCAGATGATTGTTCAAGGTTCCTGAATAAACTGCATTGAAAAAAAAAAGAATAAAAAAAAAACAATACCTTTTGAGGATTGTTTTGTTATTGCATAGGAATGGTTACACTATGGGAATGGAATTTTTAAACTTGATCTTTAAGCGAATACTTTTTCCATCTGCTGGGTTGAGGTAAGGGAAAAATAGCACCAAGAATCTGTGATCTGCCTGGATTGGTTCAGATGCTCTGGTAATTGTTTAGGTGTGCATAGCAATTAAACTAGCCCTGATGACTACTCTCACACCCAGCAGAGCTCTTCCATCTAACATCTCTATGCTCCCCATAAATTAATCTCTCCATCTCCATCTCTCTCTCTCTCTCTCTCTCTCTCTCTCTCTCTCTCTCTCTCTCTCTTTCTCTCCCATTCTTTCTCTCATATCTTTTGTGAGTTATGGAGTATGTGACGCTGAGTTTGAAGGTGTCCATTGATGAGTGTTTTAGCTTCCAGGATCAGACAAGATAAGGCACATTCTGGGTGGTATGAACATGGACTTGAGTGTTTTTTTTTAAGTGTTTCTCAGCCATGTGTTTTTGTTTTCAATGCAGTTTATTCAGGAACCTTGAACAATCCTCGGACCCTGGGGATTGATGAGTGTTTTAAACTTCTCTTTATGACTCAGGTTTTGCCATTAAGCAGGAAATCATATGATGTTTACAATAATTCTGTAACTCATAAAAAAATAAGTAATTAATTTTCTGTAGCCTGTTTTCAGCCATTATTTCAATTATTACTTGCTATAGGAACAGAAATGTCATCCTATATGTTCTACATATATATACAGTCTGTGCTGTGTATATATATAACTGTGCATGTTTAGTATGTTCATGTATCAACTAGAAGATTGAAGTCCTTTTCTTCCAATATCACTTTTCTCACTTTTTGGTTGTGATTACAATAATAAACTCAAAACAGTTCTTCTAAAAACTGTGTAATGAACCACCAAAGTATATTACAACATTTTATAATCAATACTTGATCATTTAAAGGTGCTTAAAATCCATACAGGATAATCAGGTAACATTAAATCATTCTGAAAAGAAATCTTCACTGTCACCTGTAATATAGGAAAAAAAAATCAAATCTTATGTACTTTTTATAAATTTACAGAAATTCTTAGAAAAAAAAATGTGTCTATAGAAATAGTTGAAACTGTATGGCCATGGTAATTTAGAGAATATTAGCATTCATCTTCAGTAAAGCATTAAAGGCCAGACAAGAGCTCAGATGCATCCTTCTGCATTCGGATAGTTTCTTTCTTGCTGATGAAGAACACAGGTCTCTGTCATTCATGCACAAATGATAAAATTCCATGAATTTCTATTTGCAGACAGTCCAAAGCTTAAAATGTATATGCAATGGACAACTCATTCAACTTTCATATTGTGTTGTGATTTTGAGGAAATGTCTATTTCTTTACCTGAATGTTTACTTCAGTTACATCAAATGTGCTGTAAGAGAATTACACATTTACATTCTCAGTTTACAAATAAAGCCCTAAAAGGAAAATTTATGTCCTATTAACTTGTCTTCATTCCTTCATGTCTGCCCACCTCCCTTTGTCTGTCTCTGTTCCTCTCTCTCCCTCATCTCTCTCTCACACACACTATTTGGAGGTATTTTGTTGTTCTTCATTTACTTTAATATTTATCCTCTATTACATTTACTTGTTTAATCTTTACTTATGTTGTCCACGGTCTGCATGATGCATGCTGAACTACCATTACATTTTAGTGTGTCAATTTTCATTGTATCTATCAAGCTATGTATTTATTTGTTTATTAATCTATATGTAAATATACATACAATGATATATCATCTGTCAATAAGTACAAGTACCAATTAAATAACTATGCATATTACTGTCAATTAATTTTGTGCAAATATATATCAACAGGTTTGAAGACAAAGTACAGAAAAGAAAACAATAGTGTTCAAACACACTCACACCAGGCATCTATGATAGGCATCCTCAGTGAAAGGGGTTTTCCTAAATGGGATTGGATATCATAACTTGCAAGCCTGCTTCACCACCTTGCTGGCTGATGCTCACCAACTCTTTCTTCCCACTGTTAGCACATAGCTAGGAGCCCATCCACAGAGAAGCAAAACCTCAAGCCCATCTATGGCTTTTCACTGCTTTTCTGATATTGGGACATTGGATCCTTGCTGCAGCTTATCCATGACATTTTAAGTCCCCCCATTCTTTTCCTCTCTCTTTCTCCTTTTGTAACTGTCAGTGTTTCACTATTATTTTATTTCTTCCATATCTTTCACCTCTTCACTGTCTGTCTGTGGACCCTCCCAACTTCCTTTATAAATTAAGGCATATTCCTCTGTTTTTCTCATCAGGTTTTCTCACCTGATCACTGTGGCCACGAAACACAGGGCATCCCAAAAGTGTGGGTTGTCATAGGTCTGGTCTCTTTTGGCCTCATTTTTTTTCTGCATCAATTCCCCCACCTCTTTTAAAAAACAGACATATTCACACATTTTATTTTATGGTTTTTGGTTTTACCTTTAATTTCATTACAGATATCGAGAAGATGAACTTATTGAAACGTTATTCGGAACGGAATAGATGTTTGCATGCCAAAATTTGATCACATTTTGATGTGTTACTCCCCTATGCTTCTTTAATTACATGAATCCATAGGTTACTCTGTTAAATTATATGAACGCATGCTCATCATTCAAAAATATTGGAACGATATGTACAAATACAATGCAAATATCTCTGAATGGTTATCAAATTAAAATTTATCATTCTAAACATAATCATGCTTAAAAGACTGTGAATACAAAGAGGAAAATAAAAACATTAGTGTTCAAACACACACATCTGGCTCTTATCCTAAGCAGTCCTCCCCCAGGCACTTGTGTACCTTGGCATGGGCAAAGCCCTAAGGGATGGAAAACTAACTCTGGGAAAAAGATCTGTCCAAGGACTACAGAGCTGGAAATGGGAAGTGAGGTCAATGATTGGTTTGGCACAGCCCTCCAGAAGAGGGGGTGAGAATTCCAGGAAATCCATCCTTACTTTACAATTCACGCAGGTGTGCATCAGGACGTGGCACTGGTGGGCTTATCTGCCAGTGAGTCCGTCGGGGAGGTGAAGGCCAAGGTGTGAGATGTTGGTGCTGGTCTTCCTTCCTGAAGCCTAGATCTTGAGCCTTCGCCAGAGTCCTTGGGTAGTGGGAGACTGGTGGGCCAATGGAAGACGGAGTGCTTGATCTGGGAAGATGGCTGCAGCCCAGGCTCTCACGGGTGGGTGGAACCTGCCAAAACAGTATGGAGATCAGGCAGAGAGGCCTCCAAAGAGTGTCTCCAGAGCTCCAAGTGGGATGCCAGGTGCAAGCTCTGGAAAGCCTGACTTTTTTTGTGAGGGACAAGTGGGTGTGTACAGTCCCAGGGAATCTCAAGGCATGCCTGAGCAGACAGTGTCCTTCTGGGGTTCATCTGCAAGAGAACTGGGTGCAATTATCCCGGAGAGCCTTGGCCATGAGGGGGGCAGTTCTTTTTTTAGCCTGGGTCGAGGTGCAGAGAGCTCGCTGGATTGGGCCGTGGCCAGAGGCCTCCAGGAGGAAGTGCGTTTCGGAGGAGGGCCCCCGCACCGGGAGTCCGGGCTCCTCTGGCTCGCCTCGGCTCCTGGTCTGGGTGAAGAAGGTGGCCATCTGGGTTTGTCGGCGTCCGGATGCGGGCTGTGAGGGCTTGCAGCCTCAGCTCTTGGTCTGCCTCCTCCATCTGCCACTGTGTCTTGGTCACAGTCTGGCTGTGGGTCTCAGGCTCGTCCCCTGCTTGCCCATGTTCTGCTCCTTGGGCTGCTTGGGCTGTGTTGGCTTTGAAGGCATCCTTGGCTTGGGAGATTCCCTGGAGAGCAGATTGTTTGGCTGCATCAGCTGCATGGGCTGCAGTGGCTTCCGTGGCTTGGCACTGAGCATCCCACGTGCCCTTGGGATCTTTTGCAAGGAGGAGACCTCCTGGCGATTCCTGCTGGTGAACGGGACTCCTGGGACCTGAGTAGACCAGTGTCTTGGAATCCAACTTGACAGGCCACAGCTGCACTTCCCCATCATTTTGGCCCTAAGAGGGACCCGGGACACCCAGGGGGTAGCGGGCTTGGTCAGAGTTGAGGCAAGCCCCCAAAGAGTCAGCGCGACCATCCTCCTGGGCCAGAGGAGGGCCACTGTCTTCACCTTTGGATCCTCTTGGCTGCTGGTCCCAGGCTTCCATGGCCTGTGTCACTTGCCTCTGGCCTCTGGCATGTGCTTCGCCTCTTGCTCGGGCTGGGCCTTCACCTGCTCAGCTGCAAGGCCTCTGTATGCTTGTCTTGGGCTTCGCTGGACGTGGATACTCGGTGCTCCTCTGCCAGAGATGTTCTTCCTTGCTCTGTCTTCATGCTCAGCACCAAGGCAGAGTCAGGGGAGTCCTGGTCTGAGCCAGACCAGGACAACAGCAGGGAACTCTCCCACAATCTGGCCTCCAGGTTCCTGGGTAGGGCACTAGGAGCTGCTGTTTCCTCAAGACTTTGATGGTCTGCCTGAAGCCTATCTCTGCCAGACGTTCAGACAGGATGGGTACGGAGGCGAGTTTCTTCAGGGCCTTGTAGAGCTTGCGTGGCTCTGTGTCCTTGCACAGGTGATCACACAGCTAATTCAGGGCTCCCTGGGAACAGCCAGCCTCCATCCTGAGGACAGGACTGGGCCCCACCTAGCAAACAGCATGTCAGACTGATCTTGTCCTCTTCCTCTGGCGGTGGCTACCAGTGTCTCTGCAGCAGATTCTGGGATAGGCTGCTGGCAGTCTTCCAGCCTGCAGCCTCACTTTGCCTCACTGTAGAGGGGCTCATCCCTCCCCTAGATATATATAGAGTTGCTGGACCACGCCTTGGGATCAAATCTGCCCAGTCAGCAGCTGAGGCTCCTGGATCTGAGTCAGCCCCTTCTGACTTCTGCTTCCCTGGGCCACGCCCCGTCCACAGCTCAGGAACCCTGTTCTCTGACCCCAGAGCCCACACTGGAGGTCTCCAGGGGATTCACAGCCCTGCTTGGCTTTTAAGCAAGCTCTGGCAAATGGGGGCTTCGGTAAAGTCTTTGCTGGCTCTCTCGGTATAGCCGGTTCCCCAGTGGGGGACACCAGCTTCGGGTGCCTGCCAGACACTGCTCATGCTCACACAACAGCAGGGGGAAGGGAAAAAAAAGCTTAGTAACTGCTCTGAGCTCCGATTTTAGTCAGTGCATTGTGGGGGGAGTTTGGAGGGGACAGATTTCTTTCACCCTAGTGAGTGGAGCCTCCTTGGGTCAAGTGGATTTCTGCTTGGTGCCTGGATGTCCTGTCTTGCACACCTAACACACCACCTTTCTGCCCTGGCTCCTTCAGCCCAGGAGCTAGGCATTCACAGGTGTTCACACTGGTGCAGATCCCAAAAGCCCGCCCAGAGCTTTTCATTTCCATTCTGATCCTGGGCAACTGGGTCTTGGTTTTTTGGGTTGCAAATGGATCCCTTTTTTTCTCTGGTTTATTTCCCACTACTCCCCCTCACACACACACATAAACACACTTGCACACACATGCATACTCACACAGAGGCTATCAGTTCTCTATGTCCATGCCCATGAATGACTCTCTCTTTCCAATCATATGTATATACACACAGATGATTATTAATGAACAGCTTGTTATACAGAGGAGAGAAATGAACACAATATTCATTAGTGCTGAAACGAACACACCTGGCACTTATCCTAAGTAGTCCTACCCCAGGAATTTCTGTAACTTGGCATGGACGAAGCCCTAAGGGATATAAAACTAACTCTGAAAAGATGATCTGTCCAAGCAGAGGAGAGCTGGAAATGGGAAGTGACGTCAATGATTGGTTCGGCACAACCCTCCAGAAGAAGGGTGAGAATTCCAGTAAATCCATCCTTCCTTTCCAGTTCAGACAGGTGTGCATCAGGAAGTAGCATGCATGGGCGGGTCTGTCAGTGAGTCCCTCAGGAAGGTGAAGGACATTTTGTGAGTTTTTGGTGCTGGTCTTTCTTCCTGAAGCCTAGACCTTGAGCCTTCGCCAGAGTCCTTGAGTAGTGGGAATCTGGTGGGCCAATGGAAGACACAGTGCTTGATCTGGGAAGATGGCTGGAGGAACGCGCCCAAAGAGTGTGGAGATCAGGCAGAGAGGCCTGCAGAGAGTGTCTCCAGAATGTTTGCCCATCAGGTAGTAGTGGGATCCCAAGTTAAAGTGCTGGAAAGCCATGCCTCCTCCATAGCTCATGAAGCCTGTTCTTGGAACCCAGAGCCCACTCTAGCTGACTCCATGGGGTTCACAGCCCTTCCTTGCCTCCAAATGTGCTCAGGTCAACTGTGTTTTTCTGCATGGTCTTTTTGGTTACCCTGCTCACCACTGTGGTTCTCCAGCTTTGAGGTCATTAGAGGACCTTGTCTCTTCTTAGCCTGGATGATGGTTCTGTAGCCTTCCCAATAGTCAGGCAAGGATCCCTCTGGCATGTGCTGTGGGTAGAGGCTTCATGGAGGAAGTGCTTGTCAGAAAAGTCAACACCTCTCACCTGAGGTTCAGTCTCCTTTTCTGCATTGGTCTTTTTGCCTGGATTTGGAAAGTGACCAACTTGATTTGTCTGCATCCTTGCAGCTTCTTGGCTTGTGTGCTCTGTATGCAGGCTCTCAGGGTTTGCAGCCTCAGCTCTTGTGACTCCTTCATTTTCAAGTGTGTCTTGCTCTTAATCTGGCTCTGGGATAGTTTCCCAAGCTGGGACTTCTCTTCTGAGTGCCCAGGTTCAGGCTTCTCAACCATATATATATATATATATATATATATATATATATATATATATATGTGATATACATTCATATATTTATATGTATATATAAATGTACCTTGATATATACATATATATTCTCAACCATATATATATGTGATATACATTCATATATTTAAATGTATACATAAATGTACCCATATATATATATATATATATATATATATATATATATATATCACAGGTTACTTGCACCTGTGTGATGCCTGCTGTGATATATATATATATATATATATATATATATATATATATATAGTGTGTGTATATATATAATATTCTGTTTAAATTATCATAAATTATACATATATATATCCCTCTGTATGATGGCCACTGTATATGTGATCTCTCTTTGATATTCAATGTAGTCTTCCCTATCTGATGGAGACAATGTATGACCATGAGTTGATTTACACTATGAGATGGATTTGTCATGATATTCAACTTTGTGCTGTTCACTCTAATTTAATCCATGTGACGTTTGGGTGAGAACTCTGTTTAATTATCATTTTGTGAGGGCTACAATGTAATGGCCACTGTGAAATGGTCATAATTAATGGCTACTGTGTTGTGTTCACTGTGTGATGGTTACTCTGTGATGGTTACTGTGTTATGGCCACTTTTTGAGGGCCTCTGATTGACAGTAATGTGTTTTTTGACACTGTTGATGGTCACTGTATGCTGGCCACTTAATGATGGCCTGTGTGTGTTGGTCACTGAATTATAAATTCTGTGGGATCCCACTATGTGATGGTCAAAGTTTGATAGCCACTGTGATGGTCACCCTGTGATGGCCATTATCTGATGCTCACTGTTTGATATCCCACTATGTCATTTATATGGTGTGATGGTCACTGTGTAAATTTGACCTTGTGTTGGACAATGTGTGATTGACATTGAGTTTTGTTCACTCTGCAAAGATCAGTGCTTCATCACCAATACATGATTTTCACTACCATGGCCTGTGACTGACGGTTGTTTTGTAATGGCCATTCTGTGCTGGCTAATAATTGATGATTAGCTGTATGATTTAATTGCATAATGGTCACTCTGTAATCACTGATATGTGATGAACATTTTGATTGATACTGTTTTATTGTCACTGTGTAATATTCATTATATGATGGCCACTGTGTGATAGTGATTATGTCATAAACATGGTGATGCCCAGAGTGTTAAAGACGGCATGTGATGGACACCGAGTGTTGGCCAATGTTAATGTACATGGTGATGGCCAACTCTCTGATGGTCACAGTGTGAGAGACACTGTGTGAAGGCCATGATGTGATGGTCACTGTGTTGGTCAACATATGCTTATCATTTTATACTCTCCACATTTTCATTATCATTGCAATATGAAAGTAGATTGATAGCTGTTGTTTTCTGGCTACAGCATAATGGTCACTCTGTAATGGCATCTCTGTGGTCATATCTGGGTGATGGATACTGTAAAATCCACTATGTTGTGACCAGCATGTGATGGCCACAAATGATGCCCAATTTGTGATAGTCATTGTGATGAACCGCTGTGAGTAATTCACTGAGTGATCATCATTTTGTGATGGACATAGTGTGATGGTCACTGTGTGATGGCCACCTTGGAGTGGAAAGTATGTAATGTTCTCTTTTTATCATCACTATGCGATGGCTTCCATATGGAGGTCACTAGTAATCAACATAATGTGTTGACCAAAGTTTTATATCCTCTGTGTGATGGTTGAGGATCATAACCCCTATAGGATGCCCAATGTGATATAGACACAATGAGATAGCCAACTCTCTGATGGTCACTCTGCAATGGCCACACTGTGAACACTGTCTGATCCCCAGTATTCGATGTTTGCTTTTTGACTGTCACTCTTTAATTGAAATATATGGTGAACACTAAGTGAGCATCACTATTTGATAGCCACTCTAATGGACTCTCTTCTATGGATACAATGGGAAGTCCAGTGACTGATGGCCATTGTGTGATGTCCACTGTTTAAGGGCCAACTCTGTGATTTATTCTCCATGATGGGCATTGTTTGATGCTCTCTGTGTGATAGCCTTAATGATGCTCAATTTATTAAAGGTCCTATGTTAATGTCCAGCTGTGTAATGATCATACTGAGGGACACTATGTGATCGGAATTATGTGATGGCCACTCTGTGATTGCTAATACATGATGGTTACTTTTGATGACTAAAAATATGATGGTCACAGTTTGATGGTCACTATGTGCTGCCCCACTTTAGGTGATGTCTGCAGATGTCCTGCTCCAGCATTGTTGTCTAACCATGGACATTTGTGTGCAGTTTGTGAGAATGAAGACACTAACCACCAGTTCTCATTCAAGCAAGGGGCCTGTAACAGCTTCAGCCATCATTATTTATACAAGATATAAAGCATTGAATCAGTCCTTAAACCATATACACACAATCAACAAAACCAAACTTAGCAGGTTGTCATCATGTATTACAACATACTTCTTCATACAGAAGAAGGAAGAAGTCTGAAGTGAAGGATTTGGAAGGCATGGATGGAAGACAAGAAAGGGGGAAAGTGATGTACTATATTTTAATCAAAGATTATAAAAGTCAATTTAAATTTAGAAAGTTGGTCTAGAAATGTCTCAGCAGTTAACAGCCTGGGGTGCTGTCCAGAGGGCCCTGGTTTTATTTCCAGAACACATATGTGCTGTAAGATCATTTGCTGGAATCTTCCACCCTGCTCTTGCCTCTGTGGGTACTTCACAGAGACACATGCAGGCAAACACCCATATAACTAAAATAAAAATAAAGGGTAAAACACAAAGTAGAACGAATTTTCTACAGTGATGTCACACTCCTGACACAGCAGCCAGGGCTACTGAAAATGAACTCTGTCTGGTCTTGCATGGAAGCAGCTGTGACCTTCTTCTGAGCCAGCCTGCTCAGTGGCAAAAGCATCTTTGTTCTGAGGACACACTGGCTCATCACAGCCATGCATTGTTGAACAATGTCTATGGTGCTAATTAATAGGTGACTATTCCTAGATGATTTTTGTATTTGTGGTTTTGGTTCTTCCTATTTGTGAAAATTGTGACATTGATATCTCTACATTTCGATCATAAGTCATGGTTAAGAAATAGCACTGGCTCAAAAGCAATCTACTGTCTCAGTGTCATTGACTTGTAAGGAATCTGTCTGTCTCCATTTTCAATACAGAAGATATGACCCCCGTATTTGTAAATATATGGTTACATTTATTGTATGAGCTGAGTTGCTGCTTTTAAGTCCATTTTCTGGAGCCATCCTTGCCCCAAATCTTGACCTTGACTTGTTTTTGAGAACACCCTGATTCCCCCTCATTACCCTTTAATCACATAGCAAAAAATTGGTGTTAATTTGAGATTTTACTGTATGACTTTACTGCCCCATTTTTTTCACTTTAGTAAACCTTTCTAAAAGTGAAATTTTTCACTTTTGTAACTATCTGTGATTTTACTCCTTAAAAGTGTCCCAGGAAATGAATCCATTGCTGCATTCTTAAACTGGAATTAGGAGCAGTCTTAGCCATCCTTTGGCTACAAACCAGTATAATCAAGCTTGCTTCAAATAATGTGCAAAATTGTGGTAGTGGCCTTATTCTTTCCTGAGGCGATTACTACTTGATCATCATTTGGATGTTACAGTACGAGACGAAAATGGCAGAGATATGTCTTTCTATCACCTTTATGCATGACTTTGAGTAAAATTTCCCCAAATACTAGCTTTTACATTGTGACCATGTTCAAATGTGGAACTGTAAACTTAGCATGTGTAGAAATAACTAGAACTCTACATGAAGGTACCCAGATTCTCAAAGTAAAATCACCACACTTTCGTTTTTTCAATTAATTTTTATTTCAATTAATATGAGTTATAGTTTATTAACTTTTTATCTCAGCTATACAATGCTCCCCCCACTTTCTTTTTTTTTTTTTTTTTTTTTTTGAGAAAAAGCATTTCTTTGGGAATGTCTCTATGCTTTTCTTGCTTATTTCAGGTAGGAAATGTCTCAGCTGTTCTGACTTGGCTCTTGTGATAGCCAAGCTTAGTAGTAAAACAGCCTACATCTGGAATTAACTCACACAGTTGGATATACCTGTGAGTGGTTTTAATTCTTTTAAATTTATATTCATTTTGCCTTCTTGTTGTAGACTCAAGCTAACTGACACACTGTTTTAAAGGCCTAGGTCCAATTCATTCATAATCCTTGATTGATGCTTCAGTCTCAGCAGGCACCTCTTGGCCTTAGTTAGTTGGCAGTGTTGATCTTCTTGTGGAGTTCCTGTCCTTTCCAGGTCTTTTTCTCTTTCCTCCCTCTTTTCCACAAATGTCCCTATGCATCACCCAATGTTTGGTTTTGAGACTGCATGTGTTTTGAGGTGCTGCTGGTTAACACCTCTCAGAGGACAATGCTGTCAGGTTCCTGTCTGCAAGTTTAGCAGAGTATCATTCATAGTGTCATGGGTTGGCACTCTCTGGTAGGTTGGGTCTTTGGTTGGGCTAGGCATTGGTTGGGCATTCCCTCAGTCTCTGCTCTCTCTGCTTATCTTCTTTGCTGCACATATTATAGGCAGGGTAAATTTTTGTTCAACGTTTTTGTGAGTGGGTTGGTGTTCCCTTCACTCTGCTAGGAGACTAGTCTAGTTAGTGGGTGTCCTCTTTAGTCCCTATTGCCTCTGCCATTAGGAGTCTCTGCTTGTGTACCCCTCATATCCTCCCAGGAGCCTACCCTGACTTAGGTTTCCAGCTTGTCACAGACACATCCCATGCTCAGATTTTCTTTTCTCTACAGGCCTTCTTTACTCTCGCCTTTGCTCTTTCCAGGTCTGACCTCCTCCTCTTTTCACTGCGACCCCTCTGCCACCTTGTTCTTGTCTTTAGCCTATAACCTCTGTCGATTGCAAATAAATTCCTGAGTGGAATTTATGCATCCCTTCTTGAATCTTCTGTGCTACTTACTGTCTTTGGTTCAGTGCCTTACAGTATGCTTATCATGTACTCTATGGCTAAAATCCACCTGTAAGTGATTACATACCATGTATGTATTTCCAGATCTGACATATCTCACTGAGAATGATCTTTTCGAGTTCTATCCATTTCCCTGCAAATGTCATGGTTTCTTTTTTTTTTATAGCTGAGTTGTATTCCATTGTGTAAACTTACCAATTTCTTTATCCATTGTTTGGTGGAGGCACACCTGGGTTGTTTCCAGATTCTGGATATTACACATAAAGTTGCTGTGAACATAGTTGAGCAAGTATCCTTGTCTGGTGGATTGTCTTTCAGGTATATATCCAGGAGTGCTATAGATGGGTCTTGAGGTAAAGCTATTCCCAGTTTTCTGAGAAATTGCCAGATTGATTTCCAAAGTGGTTTTACAAGTTTACACTCCCACCAGCAATGGAGCAGTGTTCCCCTTTCTCCACACTCTTGCTAGTATGTGCTGTTGCTTGAGAATTTGATCTTAGCCATTCTGACAGGTGTGAGAGGGAATCTCAGGGTCATTTTGATTTGCATTTCCCTGTTGACCAAGAATGTTGAACATTTCTTTAAGTGCTTTTCAGCCATGAGAATCCTCTGTTGAGAACTTTCTGTTTAGTTCTGTACCCCATTTTTTAAATAGGTTATTTCTTTATTGGTGTTTGATTTCTTGAGTTTATTATGTATTTTGGATATTAACCCTTTGTAGGATGTAGGATTGGTGAAAATCCGTACCTAATCTACAGACTGTTGTTTCCTTTTATTGACAGTGTCCTTTGCCTCATAGAAGATTTCCAGTTTCAAGAAGTGCCAATTTTGAGTTATTGACCTTAGATTCTGTGCTGCTGATATTCTGATCAGGAAGTTGTCTCCTGTACCAATGAGTTCCGGGTGCTTCTCCACTTTCTCTTTTTATAGATTTATTGTATTTGGTGTTATATTGGGGTTTCAATCAACTTGAATTTGAGTTTTGTAGAGGGGCATAAATAAGAATCTATATTTGTTTTACCATATGAAGTTTAGAGTGTTCTTTCAAGGTCTATTAAAAATTGCGCTGGTATTTTGATGGGGATTGCATTGAATTTGTCGATTGCTTTTGATAAGATGGCCAATTTTACTATATTAATCCCACCAGTCTACAAGCATGTGATATCATTCTATCTTCTAATATCTTTTTCAGTTTCATACTTCAGACACCTAAAGTTCTTGTCAGACAGGCCTTTCATTTGCTTGGTTAGAGTTACACCAAGATAACTTATATTATTTGTTACTATTGTGAAGGGAGTAGTTGCCCTAATTTCTTTCTCCATCCGTTTGTTGCTTTTGTATAGGATGGCTACTGGTTTTTTTGATTTTTTTTTTTATCCAGCCACTGTTTATCAGTTTTCAGTGTTGTTTGGTAGAATTTTTGGTGTCCCTTGCATACACTATCATGTCATCTTCAAATAGTGGTAGGAGAGCTCTACATGAATTTGTCAAGACTCCCCATGCTTCCTTTTTTTGAGTCAAACTGTTGCTTTAGAAATGATTCCAGGCTTTCCTTGCCTGTTTCATGAAAGAACTAAGTCTCAGCCCTTCTGTCTTGGCTGTTGTAATGGCAAAGTTTGCTAATTCAACTGACTCCATCTGGAAATAACTAACACCTTCACACGTAGGTACACTTGTTAGGGTAGTGTATTGTTTTCTTTCTTTCTTTCTTTCTTTCTTTGGATTCAGAACCCAATGTCTAGTGTACTAATAAGGGGCCTTGAGGCAAGAAGTCTTGGATCAGGCCCAGTCTCTAACAGATACTGTCTTGCTTAACCCATAATGTTAAAATTTGATTGAATGACCACACCACACAGCAAAATACCCCTCACCTTGAGGTATTCACCCTTCAATTATGCAACACATCATCTCCTCAGGGATGCTGTTTTGATCCCATGCAGACCACCTCCTTTTGCAGGCAGAAAATAAAGCCTACTTTTTCAAGTTTATGTCTCTGATGTGGGTTTTCTAGGCTTCCTCCTAGAAACCAACACCTACTGAGTACAAGAAGGCAGAAGGGCCAGCTATTGGAGTTCGGGTGCTAGTGCTACTGAAATGCAAGTCTCTGCAGATCTAGGAAAATACTGTGCCTGGGCCTGAAACCAGTGCCAGGAAACACTGTGCTATGTGCCTTTAGCAATCCTAAGGTAAGTGCTCTTGTTTCAGCCCTCACTAGCCAATCAGAATGTGTAGGTGAACTGCCAGTCAGACAAGACGGCAGGATTTCCTGGACAACATCCTCCAAGGCTGGATTCTGTAGCTGAGTAAGTGCTTGTGATCCTGAGCTTCTGCCTGGAGCTGCAAGGGCTCTGAGTATGAGCTTGGAAACCTCAACATGGTAAGTGAGGGACCACCATGTGGGGAGGAGTGGGCTGATGAGCCTTGGGAGCTTCTGCGGTGGACCCTCCTAGTGGCTCCATGTGAAGTAGTGGCCCAATGTGGTCTGAGCAACTATCAGGACCCACACGTTGTACTCTGAATAATTTCATTCTGTGCATTGCCTCTGTGTGTTGGCAACAGGGCTGTGTGTAGACATATCCTAGTACTCCACATTACAATGCTTGTGGTGTGACACACATGGCGGTTAGGTAGGCAGCAGCTGCAGCAGCAGGTGCCGCTGGGACTTGCAGGGGCATGTCCTGCCTGGTGTTGGGTGCTAACATCCTAGCTGGTGTTCCCCTCCAATAAGCAGCTGGCCTAGCCCAGGCAAACTGGAGAAGTTTGCAGTTGGCCACAGGAAGGAACACAGCAGGGGCGCCCAGCTTTCTGCTCTTGGCATCTGGGGCTCCTATGAGACCCACCTGTGAGAAGCTGTTGATTCCAAGCTCAGGTGATGGAGCATGGAGCTGAGGGCTGTGCAGTAGAGGCCCTAGCCAGGTGGTAGCCACAAGAACTTGAATTTGGCAGGACTGGGCAGGGGCGTTGATCCTCAATTGGCTGCAGCATTGGATCAGGCTGGCAAGCCATAGCCCTAGGAGGCTTCTTGTAACAGATACTTAAGTTTTGGTAACAGCAAGACCAAGAGCCAAGGCCCGACAACCCCAAGCAGAGGCACATGGGAGAGAAGCACAACTATCCTCCTCCCTAGGCCTTACAGCAGGGCTGATCCGCATCCTAGGCATCCTGAGGGTCCACTGGGGCCTGCTTCTCGGCATTGTCAGGATTTCTGCCCTAAGACAGCACAGTTGCAGCACGGGTATCCTATCCGTGCCTACCATGCTCAGATGAGGACCTGTACAATGGTGCTGGGCTCCTGACTGCACAAAATGTGCACCCTGTGCCATCTCAACTACTGCACTGGTGGCGTGGAGTCCTGTTAGGGGCAGCATGTCTTCACTACTGCTGCTGCTGCTGCTGCAAGGATCAGGGCTGCAGACCATCCACATCAGCGTCCTAGGCCCTGTGCTTGTGCTCATCCCACAATGCTCAGCACCTCTACTCTAGCAGCAGCAAATGGAAGCCCACTACCCCAGAAGTGGTGCACTACATATCCTGGTAGTACTAGCTTATCAAAGTGGCCTGAGTTCAGGCCCTTGGGGTGGGGACTGAGAGGTGTGAGCTGTGTTGGCTATAACTGGAGCCCAGTGACCTGCTGTTAGCTGCAGGGGAGAGCTGAGTGGGCTAGAAAGACAAGATGACCATAGCTGATGACTACTCAGATCCCTTTGATGCCAAAAATGAGCTGAAGAGCTAATCAGGAAAGGGGCAAAGTACTGGCAACAGGGAGCCCTATGTAGCCCAAAGGATTCTGACAGAATTCAAGAGGTAAGAGAGTGTATGGTCCCAACACAAAGGCATCCAGTTGTATGACTCCACTTGTGAGCCCAAAGGCCAGAGCATGGACTCTGACTCAGAGCACTGTGTGAGTTTTACCTGCAGATGAGCCAGCTGCCCCATTATGATGATAGGATGGCTAATGAGTATCATCAGCCATGGGAAAGGAAGCAGGTCACCATCTCCACCCTGGCATCCCTGTTCAACAGCAATGAAAAGAGGAATTCATCCCCCTCACCCTCCAAGGACCTATGTTGTCATGTCTTTGCTCCTGGAGAAGGGGGTGAGATCCATTTGGACTTCATTTTGTGGAGGTAGAAATCTTTACTACTAAGCTGTGATGTGCAAGATTAGAATTGATGATGGAAAGGATTTACCAATGCTTAGGGATAGTCACACAAAGGGGAAATTACCTAAAGGAGGGTTGCTTCTACAACACTCCAAAATATGTGGTAGGCTAACCAGGCTTGCTAAAGTTTAGGTCCTAGAAAATATGTTCATTCACTAAGACTGCCCCAACCATAGGAAAAGCAGACAACTGATTTACAACCCACCACTAGCAAATCCCCATGTTAAATGAGAAGGAGACTCAACAAGCTTCTCAAAGGGGCATTACAGGGTCACAACCAACATTAAGACCTGGTGTGCCCTAAAGGTCAAATTTTCTTCCTGAGAAAAGCATAGATCTGCCAGGTAGTCAAGAAGATCCCAGGTGACAACTATTTGAGAAAGACAAACACTGCTGTTCTTGATCAAGCTTGATCTTGAACTCGCTTGATCAAGCAAGGCTTTCCCTGAGTCCTTCATGTGTAGAAAAGAAACAGCTCTTTCTCACACTTAGGAACCTGCTTTTCAGATCCAGTAACACCCTGGGGCGTAGGCCTAGGGAACTATTTGTAGGGCCCTGAGTTACAGCGAAATTAACAGAGCTCCTTCTCCAAAACCAGGAATATGTTTGGGAGAGTTGGACATGCTCTGGTGCCAGGACATTTGGGGTGGGGTCACTTCTGTTACTGAGACCTCCAACTCTTCCCTCTACATGGGGCTGTTGTTTTCAATTCCAAGGCTGCAATGGGCTACATCAGGAATGTATTTGAAATACCCTGCGTGTTCCCCTTAAGC